>NC_050466.1:11328550-11628550 GCF_903995425.1 Onychomys torridus | reverse complement strand
ACTTCTTTCTATTGTGTAGTCTGTTGCTTTGTCTTGTTGACCATGTCCTTTGCTCTACAAAAGCTTCTCAATTTCAACAGGTCCCATTGATTGATTGTTTCTCTCAGTGTCTGTGCTACTGGTGTTATATTTAGAAAGTGATCTCCTATGCCAATGCGTTCAGGAGTACTTCCTACTTTCTCTTCTATCAGGTTCAGAGTAACTGAATTTATGTTCAGGTCCTTGATCCACTTAGACTTAAGTTTTGTGCACAGAGACAGATATGAATCTATTTGCAGCCTTCTGCGCATTGACATCCAGTTATGCCAGCACCATTTGTTGAAGATGCTTTCTTTTTTCCATTGTACAGTTTTGGCTTCTTTGTCAAAAATTATATATTCATAGGTATGCAGATTAATGTCAGGGTCTTCAATTCGATTTCATTGGTCCACATGTCAGTTTTTATGTCAGCACCAAGCTGTTTTTATTACTGTAGCTCTATAGTAGAGCTTGAGGTCAGGGATTGTGATGCCTTCAGAGGTTTTTTTATTGTACAGGATTCTTTTGTTTATCCTGGGTTTTTTGTTTTTCCATATGAAGTTGAGTATTATTCTTTCTAGGTCTGTGAAGAATTTTGTTGGCATTTTTATGGGGATTGCATTAAATCTGCAGATTGCTTTTGGTAAGATCGCCATTTTTACTATGTTTATCCTGCCTATCCATGAGCATGGGAGATCTTTCCTTTTTCTGACATCTTCTTCAGTTTCTTTTTTCAGGGACTTAAAGTTCTTGTCATATAGGTCCTTCACATGCTTAGTTAAAGTAACCCCAAAGTATTTTATATCATTTGTGGCTATTATAAAGGGTGATGTATCTCTGATTTCCTTCTCAGCCTGTTTGTCCATTGTATATAGGAGGGCTACTGAGTTTTTTGAGTTGATCTTGTATCCTGCTATGTTGCTAAAGGTGTTTATAAGCTGTATCAGTTTCTTGGTTAAATTTTTGGGATCACTCATGTATACTATCTTGTCATCTGCAAATAGGGAAAGCGTGACTTCTTCCTTTCCAACTTGTATCCCCTTGATCTCCTTATGTTGTCTTATTGCTCTGCCTAGAACTTCAAGTACTGTATTGAAGAAGTATGGGGAGAGAGACTTGCCTTGTTCCTGATTTTAGTGGTGTTACTTTGAGTGTCTCTCCATTTAATTTGATGTTGGCTGTTGGTGTGCTGTAAATGCCTTTATTATGTTTAGGTATGTTCCCTGTATTCCTGATCACTCCAAGACCTTTATCATGAAGGGGTGTTGGATTTTGTCAAATGTCTTTTCTGTGTCTAGTGAGATGATCATGTGGGTTTTTTTTTTTTTTTTGAGTTTATATGGTGTATTACATTGATGGGCTTTCCGATGTTGAACCACCCTTGCATCCCTGGGATGAAGCCTACATGATCATGGTGGATAATTGTTTTGATGTGTTCTTGGAGTCTGTTTGCCAGTATTTTATTGAGTATTTTTGCATCAATGTTCACGAGGGAGAATGGTCTGTAGTACTCTTTCTTTGTTACATCTTTGTTTGGTTCAGGAATCAGGGTAATTGTAGCCTCATAGAAGGAGTTTGGTAGTATTCCTCTGCTTCTATTGTGTGGAACAATTTAAAGAGTATTAGTATTAAGTCTTCTTTGAAGATCTGGTAGAATTCTGCAGTGAAACCATCTAGTCCTGGGATTTTTTTTTTTTTTTTGGTTGGGAGACTTTTAATGACTGATTCTATTTCCTTAGGGGTTATTGGACTATTTAAATGGTTTATCTGGTCTTGATTTAACTTAGGTATGTGGTACCTATCCAGAATAGTATCCATTTCTTTTAGATTTTCCAGTTTTGTGGAGTGGGGGTTTTTGAAGTATGACCTGATGATAATTCTCTGGATTTCCTCTTTGTTTGTTGTTATGTCCCCATTTTCATTTCTGATTTTGTTAATTGGGATGCTCTCTCCCTGTCTTTTGGTTAGTTTGGATAAGGGCTTATCTATCTTGTTGATCTTCTCAAAGAACAAATTCTTTTGTTTCATTAATTTTTTGTATTGTTCTCTTTGTTTCTATTTTATTGATTTCAGCTCTCAATTTGATAATTTCCTGGCATCTGTTCTTCTAGGGAGAATTCTTCTTTCTTCTTGTTGTTCTAGAGCTTTCAGGTGTGCTGTTAAGTCACTAGTGTGAGATTTCTCCAACTTTTTTATGTGGGCATTCAGTGCTATGAATTTCCCTCTTAGCATTGCTTTCATAGTGTTCCATAAGTTTGGATATGTGGTATGTTCATTTCCATTGATCTCTAGGAAGTCTTTAATTTCTTTCTTTATTTCTTCCTTAACCCATTGGTGAATGAGTTGAGCATTATTCAGTTTCCATGAGATTGTAGGTTTTTTATAGTTTTTGTTGTTGCCGAAATCTAACTTTAAACCATGGTAATCTGATAGAACACAGGAGGTTATTCCAATTGTTTTGTATCTCTTGAGATTTTCTTTGTGGGAAAGTATGTGGTAGATATTAGAGAAGGTTCCATAGGGTGCTGAGAAGAAGCTATATTCTTTTTTGTTTGGGTGGGATGTTCTGTAGATATCAATTAAGTCCATTTGAGCCATAACATCAGTTAAGTCCTTTATTTCTCTGTTAAGTTTCAATTTGGCTGATCTGTCCAGAGGTGAAAGTGGAATGAAGTCTCCCACTATTAATGTGTGGGGTTTTCTGTGTGATTTTAGTAATGTTTCTTTTACATATGTGGGTGCCCTTTTATTTGGGGCATAAATGTTCAGAATTTAAACTTCATCTTGGTGGATCTTTCCTGCAATGAGTATGTAATGTACTTCATGATCTCTTTTGATTGATTTTACTTTGAAGCTTATTTTGCTGGATATTAGGATGGCTACACCAGCTTACTTCTTAAGACCATTTGATTGGAAAGTCTTTTCCAAGCCTTTTGTTCTAGGTAATGTCTATCTTTGAATTTGAAGTGTGTTTCTTGTACGCAGCAGAAAGATGGGTCCTGTTTTCCTATCCATTCTGTTAGTCTGTGTCTTTTTATAGGTGAATTAAATCCATTGATATTAAGCAATATTAATGATCAGTGATTTTTCATTACTGTAATCATTATTTTTATTTTTTGGTGATAGTGTGTGTGTACTTCTCTTCTTTGGGGTTTACTTCTGTGGTGCTATCTATTGCCTGTGTTTTCGAGGGTATATCTGACTTCCTTAGGTTGGAACTTTCCTTCTAGTGCTTTCTGTAGGGTTGGGTTTGTGGATAAGTATTGTTTAAATCTGTTTTTTTCTTGGAATGTCTTGTTCACTCCATATATGATGATTCAAAATTTTGCTGGGTATATTAGTCTAGGCTGGCATCGATGGTCTCTTAGTGTCTGCATTATATCTGTCCCGGTCCTTCTGTCTTTCAGTCTCCATTGAGAAACCAGGTGTTATTCTGATGGGTTTGCCTTTATAAGTCACTTGGCCTTTTTCCTTTGCTGCTCTTAATATTCTTTCTTTGTTCTGTACCTTTAGTTGTTTAATTATTATGTGGCAAGAGGACTTTGGGGGGGGGGTCTAGTCTGTTTGGTGTTCTATAGGCTTCTTGTATCTTCATAGGCATTTCCTTCTTTAAGTTGGGGAAGTTTATTTCTATGATCTTGTTAAATATATTTTCTGTGCCTTTGAGTTGGTATTCTTCTCCTTCCTCTATCCCTATTATTCATAGGTTTGGTCTTTTCATAGTGTCCCAAATTTCTTGGACATTTTGGGTCATGACTTTGTTGGTTTTAGTGTTTTCTTTGACTGATGAATCTATTTCTTCTACCGTATCTTCAACACCAGAGATCCTCTCTTCCATCTCTTGCATTCTGTTGGTTATACTTGCATCTGAAGTTCCTGTTCATTTACTCAGATTTTGTATTTCCAGCATTCCCTCTGCTTGTGTCTTCTTCATTTTTTCTGTTACCCGTTTCACATCTTGTATTATTTCCCTCATCTGTTTCATTGCTTTTTCATGATTTTCTTTCAGGGACTTATTTTTTTTCTTCTGCTTTAATTGTCCTTTCCTCTAGTTTTTTTTATAGCGTTCTTCCCATTTTTTGTTTGTCTGTTCCTCCACTTCATTTTTTATTTCGTCTATATAAGGCTCTAGCCTCTTCATGATGTTATTTATAAGGTTGTTTTCTTCTGCTTCTTCCATTCTGTGATGTTCAGGTCTAGCTGTTGGAGGAAGGCTATGTTATGGTGATGGTGTATTTATTTTGTTGTATGCACTTCTGCCTTGATGTGTGCCCATCTCCTTGTGGATTCATTCTTGGTCTTATCAGCCTACTTGGTCCAGACAGCGCTGACAGATTTAGGGAGCCTCTCTCTGGTCCATATGGAAGCTCTGGGTTGGATAGGAGCTCTGATCCAGATAGGAGCTGGGGGCTGGTCTCTGAGTCTCAGGAAGTGGCTGGGGTCTCAGGCAGATGGGTGTGGGGGCAGGGTGTGAAGATTGCAGGGTCTGCCTGCAGTCTTGGAAAAGGGGAACCTTTCTGCAGGTCTGCTGAATGGCCAGAAACTCCACCTCCACTTTTGTATACATTCACTTATGAAATAAATTGTCTTCAGAATTCCATTCACCTGTGTCTTCTGCTTCTTCTTGCTAAAACACCAAATAACAGATCAGTGAGAGGAATGTTTTGTAGAGTTGGTGAAAATTCTAAAAATTTCTCAATGGTGTTATGACCTAGTATGTAAACTGTGTTCTGTGCTATAAGTCAACTTATTGTGTAAGGCCTGTGATTCAGAAAAGAAATGATTTGTACCTGCCAAGATGACAATAGCACACAAAACTCTACACTCTTTTAGTCCAATGTTCTATTGCAGGCAAGAGACACAATGATCACAGAAATTCTTACAAAAGAAAGCATTAAACTGGGTCTGGCTTACAGTTTCAGAGGTTTAGTTCATTACTGTCATGGTGGCAAGCATGATGTCAAGCAGGCAGATATGGTACTGGAGAGGTAGCTGAGAGTTTTACATCTGGATTGGCAGGCAGCAGGAACAGAGATACCTGGGCCTAGCTTGAGCATTTGAAACCCTAAGGCCCACCCCCAATGGAACATATCCTCAGTCTCTGTCAAGTAGTGTCACTCCCTAATGACCAAACATTAAAATCTACAAGCCTATGGGAGGCCACTCTTATTCAAACCGCTACAAGCATGAAGGAATTGCCTTAGTGCTAGTGTACTTGGGGCTTTCAGAAATCTTCTGTACTAACAACATGAATAGGGAATTACTGCTGTATCTATTATCATTTTATGACTTTGGAAAGCTGGGCGTATTTTTGCTTAAGAAACACTTTACTTATCAGTGTTGTTTGTACCATCATCACATAAGCTTTTCCTGAATCAAACCTGTTTTAGGTCTTGAGGTAGATTGATTCTCAATTTTCTGAGAAACCACCATACACATTTTCAAAGTGTCTGTCCAAGTTTACACTCCCATCATCAGTAAAGGAATGTTCCCCTTACTCCACATCCTCTCCAACATAAGCTGTTATCAGTGTTTTTTATCTTAGCTACTCTGACAGGTATTAAGATGGTTTCTGAAAGTCATTTTAATTTACATATCCCTGATGTCTAGGGATATTGATCAATTCCTTAAATGTTTTTGATCATTTGAAATTAATTCTTCTGTTGAGAATTCTGTTTAGGTCGGTATCCTATTTTTTAATTGATTACTTGGTATTTTGATGTCTAGTTTCTTAAGTTATTTATATATTTTGGGGATCAGCCCTCTGTCAGATGTGGGGTTGGTGAATTTTTTCCCATTCTGTAGGCTGTTGTTTTGTCTTATTGGCCATGTCCTTTGCCTTAAAGAAGCTTTTCAGTTTCAGGAGGGCCCATTCATTAATTTTTCAACCTTATTGCCTCTGCTACTGCTGTTATATTCAGAAAGTAGTCTTTTGTGCCAATGGGTTCAATTGAGGTCTTTGGTCCACTTGGACTTGAGCTTTGTGCAAGGTGATAGAAATGGATCTGTCTGCAATCTTCTACATGTTGACATTCAGTTATACCAGCACCATTTGCTGAAGAGGCTTTCTTTTTTCCGTTGTACATTATGACTTCTTTGTAAAAAAAAATCTGGTGTTTATAGGTGTGTGAATTTATATCAGGGTTTTCAATTTGATTCCATTGATCCACATGTCTGTTTTTATGCCAATAGCAAGCTGTTTTTATTACTATAGCTCTATAGTAGAGCTTGAGGTCAGGAATGGTGATGCCTCTGGAAATTCCTTTATTGTACAGGATTGTTTTGGCTATCCTGGGTTTTTTGTTTTTCCATATGATGTTGAGTATTGTTCTTTCCAGGTCTACAAACAATTGTGTTGAGATTTTGATAGGGATTACATTTAATCTGTAGATTGATTTTGGTAAGATTGCCATTTTTATTATGTTAATCTTACTTTTCTAAGAGCATGGGAGATCTTTCCATTTTCTGATATCTTCTTCAATTTCTTTCTTCAAAGACTTAAAGTTCTTGTCATACAAGTCTTTCACTTGTTTGATTAGACTTACCCCAAGATATTTTATATTATTTGTGGCCATTGTAAAGGGTGATATTTCTCTGATTTCTTTCTCAGTCCATTTATCATTTGTATATAGGAGGGCTACTGATTTTTTTTTTAATTAATCGTGTATCTCACCACATTACTGAAGGTGTTTATCAGCTATAGGAGTTCCCTGGTAGAATTTTTGGGGTCACCTATATATACTATCATATCATCTGCAAATATCAAAAGTTTGACTTCTTACTTATCCTTTTGATGTTCTTTTGTTGTCTTATTGCTCTAGCTAAAACTTTGAGTACTATATTGAATAGATACACAGAGAGTGGACAGCCTTATTTTGTTCCTGATTTTAGTGGAATCACTTTCCATTTAATTTGATGTTGACTGTTGGCTTGCTGTAAATTGCTTTTACTATGTTTAGGTATGTTCCTTGTGTCCCTGATCTCTCTAAGACCTTTATCATGAAGGGATGTTGGATTATATCAAAGGCTTTTTTCAGCACCTAATGAGATAATCATGTATTTTTTTTCTTTTAGTTTGTTTATATGGTAGATTACATTGACAGATTTATGTTAGTTGAACCACCCCTGCATCTCTGGGATGAAGCCTATTTGATCATGGTGGATGATTTTTTTTTTTTAATGTGTTCTTGGATTTGGTTTGCCAGTACTTTATTGAGTATTTTTGCATCAATGTTTATGAGGGAGATTGGTCTGTATCTTTCTTTGTTGCATCTTTGTATGGTTTGGGTAACTGTAGCCTCATAAAAAGAGTTTGGCAATGTTCCTTCCATTTCTAATGTGTGGAACAATTTGAGGAGTATTGGTAATTGCTCTTCTTTGAAATTATGTAGTATTTTGTGTGGAAACCATCTGGCCTTGGGCTTTTTCTCTTTTGTTGGGATACTTAAATGATTGTTTCTATTTCCTTAGGGGTTATAGGTCTATTTAAATTGTTTTTCTGGTCTTGATTTAATTTTGGTATATGGTACCCATCCAGAAAACTGTCCATTTCTTTTAGATTTTCCAGTTTTGTAGAGTACAGGTTTTTGAAGTATGAGCTGATGATTCTTTGGATTTCCTCATTGTCTATTTTTATGTCCCCCTTTTCATTTCTGATTTTGTTAATTTGGATATTCTCTCTCCGTCTTTGTGTATCAGATATTTACATTTTGATTTTTAATAGTAGCAAAATTACAGATATGAAGTAGCAGTGAAAATAGTTTTATGGTTGGGAGGTCTCCACAACATGAAGTACTGTATTAAAGAGTCTCAACATTAGGAAGGTTGAGAACCACTGAGCTAGGTGATCTGGCCAGAGGACCAGTAGCAGCTTTCACACAGCCTTTACAGGAAGCACACTAAAATTCCAGGGAAAAAGAAACCTGTAATGCTTTCTATAAATACCTGTCTTCAGGTTCAGGATGTGGCCGTGAGTGAAATCTTGTGTCAAAGATGAATGATGATTCCAAGATAATTTATTTTTCAGAGTGTCTTTGTTACCTCACTTCTTCTGTCTGAAAGCCTACACCATAAACAACTGATCAGATCCTTTCATGGAAAATCTAGGTCAATCAGAACCCACCAGTTGTGAATATAGAAACATGGCAAACCTTCCTTGAAATAGCAAATTCTGGTTTCCAGAGCTGAACCTGAGAACATGAATCCTTATTTGGGAAGAAACTGAGTCTCCCCAAGGAGAGAAAGAAGAGAAGGGAAAGGAGCTTCAGTTATTTTCTAGGTAGAACCATGGCCATTATAACTCAGGGAAGTAGGGAACATCTCTTTAACATACAATTCTGAGGAAGATCTTAGGATAGGAGAGGGTATACAGATTCTCTAGAGACACTCAGTAGGGAGGCTGGTTTGGGGGTTGGACCTTTCTTGTGGATGAAATTATCAGAATGGAATACTTGCTTCTTTTTCTCTGCTGCTGAAGTGAGGAGGAAGCTGGTTGACAGTAGTTTAATTTTTCAGGTATCATCATGAATTCTATTTATATGATAATAAATTTCCACTTAGAGATAATCCTGTTTAGCTTTATTTCAAATTTCATGTGAATGATGAGTAATAACGCTTCAAATTACATCAATTTTCTATATGAGAAAATATGTCATTTTTGTTTTTTAAAAAGAGAATCAAAAGGTGATTCATGACTGCATTTTATAACTTCTGTATGGGTTGAAAGATTTTCTAAAGAATGTTGTCATGATGATTTCACCCTGGGGAGACTGGAAATGCTTCAGAGTGGAGGTTTTAAGTAATTGATTTGAGGAAGTTTGGATGCAGGTGTCAATTGCAATTGTAAAAAAATCTTTTGTATTTTATTTTTTTACTTGTGCTAAAACCAAGGTTTTTAAGTCTAACTTCGTACAGAAAATATTTAGCAAATGAACCTTAATCACACTCAACCTTAATAAAAACTGAATTTTGGGGGCACACAGGACTGGTTTCATGGGCCAGAGGCCTGTGCAGTTGCACAAGAATCCAATTATAAGGAGCCTTGCACTTGATTTAATACTCTGGTGTCTTGAAAGTCTTAGTGATTTTTTTTAAGCAAACAATCTTGCTTTTCTGTTTTTCACTGGTCCCTGGAAGTTATGCAGGAAACCCTGGGTCTGTGTATTAAGGCTTTTGTTTTGTTTTATGTTTAATTTTTGTTTTGTTTGGGTGAGGATTGTTTTCTTTCTCCTTCCTTCCTTCCTTCCTCCCTTCCTTCCTTCCTACAGGCTAACTTAGAACTCCAGGGCCTTCTCTCTCTATCTTCCAATTGCTGGGATTGCAAACATAAACCACCATGGCTTTTTGTTTGTTTGTTTCTTTCTTTGTTTTTTTGTTTTGTTTTGTTTTGTTTTGGGTTTTTTTGGTCTGGCTCCTCATTCTAGGCTGGCCTAAAACTCACTGTGTAGCCCTGGCTAGCCTCAAAGGTTCAGCCATCCTCTTGTTTCAGCCTCCCAAGTGTGTTTGTTCCTTAAAGCATCTCAGGTGATTTTTGTATAGGAAGCACAAATGAAGAGCTAATGTCTTGGACAATGCTACCAGTGAACAGCAGAGGATGTCTGTTGATGAGAGAACCAGAGTTTCGGAAGTCTAGAAAATTCCTGTCTTCAATGATACTGGGCTCTACTTCCCTAGAGGATCCTCTTGCCCTGCATACCTGCCATATCAATAGAGATTTGCCAAGGGCCCAGGTAGTGGGAGCCTTAATGAAGGAGATAACTATCACATCTTAAACATAGATCCAAGCTTAGAGAAGCAGGTGTGCACTGCCTTTTCCTGCTCTAGTGTTCTGCAGTAAACAGGGTAAAGGGGTAGGTGACTGATCTCTGCATAGATGAGGGAGTTCTCCTAGTTGAGTACCCAATGCTAGGATCCTGGTGATTGTCTTCTATTCTGGGTGACTGTCAGCTGACTCCTGTACTCTTCCAGTCCATGATTTTCTTGCCCATCTCTGTTACTGAATCACCTGGGTTACTGCACAAAACTGGAAGAAGAGCCCAGATTGTGCAAAAAGAAGGTCTTAGGTAGTCACCACTTAACATTCAGACACTGTCAGGTAGATCCACTTTAATATATTCACAAATAAGAGCCAGGTGTGCTTGCCAAATTGCTTGTAATCCTAGCACTAAGAAGTAGAAGCAGGAGGATCAGAAGTTCAAGTCTATCAGCAACATATAGTTTGAAGCCAGTCTAGGCTACATGAGACTCTCTTTGTCTCTCCCTCCCTTTCTCTCTGTCACACACACTCTCTCTCTCCCTCCTCTCTGTCTATTTGCATATATATAATATATATGAAGAAGAAATGTACATGTGAAGAGAAAGAGAGCACGAAGTATTCATCATGAATTTTTATTCTTCATTATTATCAAGTCTTTGCTTCAGTAAGATAAAATTAGTCAGAAAATGAATTGGCTTTCCTATCAATAAGTGGATAAAATCTGAACATTCTTTGGTTCTATTCAGTGTAACGTATGAACTTACTGTATTTGTATTGGGACTGGTGAGCTAGTTTAGTGGGCAAAAGTTGTTTCCACTAACCACCTGGGTTTGATTACTGAAACCCACATTGTAGAGGGAGAGAATTGACGCCCATAAATTCCCACTGACCTGCACATGTGCACACCCACATATATATGCATGTGCAAAATAAATAAATGTAATAAAACTTAATCTTCATACCAACCAATATTTCAACAAATATTTATAAGTCATCTAGAATGTACAAGACCTAATTCTAGGTGCCAGGTCATAATTGTAAACAAAATAAATGAAAATTCCTGCTCTCTGCTTGGGAGAGATGGATGATAAATAAGAATAAGATGAAGGGCATTTGATGGAGATCCATGCTACCAAGAAATATAAAGCAGTGAATGCATCTAGTGGACATTGGAATGTGTTGAATGAGAAATGTCCCTGAGAGGCTTAGATATTTGAATTCTTGGTCCTTAGTTGGTGGTGCTGCTTGGGAACATTCTGGAACCCTTTGGAGGTAAAACCTTGCTGGAGGAAGTTTATCATTGGGGAAGGGTGTTGATAGTCTCACCTCAATTCCTGTTCAGTTTCTTTACTTAGTGCTTGCATTTGAAGATACGAATGCTCAGCTTCCTGCTACCATGTCTGCTTCTTGCTGCCATGCTTCCCTGCTATGATGGAATCTTATGCCTCTGGAATAGTAAACCTAAATAAACTCTTTCTTATTTAAATTGCCTTGGTCATGCTGTTTTATCACAGCAACAGAAAAGTAACTGATAGTGTAAGGTTTGAAGTTGCAAATCAGCAATATCTAAATAATTCCTGTGCTTGGGTGATGGAGAATTCTTGTCTGATATTGGCTATTACTACCCTAATGCTAGGGAAGGCTTTATGACCTAGGACTCAATTGCTGGGCAGCATCTTCACAGATGGAAGCTTCAGCTTCCCTATTGTTATTCTGACTGGTTGATTTAATGACAAGTGGAATTCATATGCATGTTAAAGAAGGACTCTTTACTAAAGATACCATATCAAAAGCACTGAGCACATCCATACATAGTGGTACATGCCTGTAATCTTAGTCCTTAGGAGGTGGAAGCAGGAAGATCAGAAGTTCAAGGTCACCCTTAGCTACATAGCAAGTTTGAGGCCAGTCTGGACTACAAAAGACAATGTCTGAAAAACAAACAAATAAACAATCCCAAACAATACAACCTATAACACCATGAGCAGACCACCAAGTTTTGAATTTTTAACATTTTTCTACAGACATGATTTTGAGAAAAAACAAGCTAATATCAAATTTATTTTCATTCGGCTGTAACACTTTGATTCAGTTTGTGAGCTGAAATACATTTTTTGTGAGAGTGAATTTGGTCAACTTCCAAATGGCTTCTGACTGTCTGAAAGATTTCAAAAGTTTTTAAGAGTCTAGGTATTAAGACCGAACAATGGACATACACAGAATTATTTCCAGCTTCTCTTTTTTTGGAGAATTGACACTTTGTAGTTCTCTTGGCATTTCACTATTCATCTTCAAGCAGTGCAGACTCCTTTCAAAAGCATTCAGTTCTCTTTATGGGTAATACACAAAGAGTTGGGTTTCCGATATTGCTTTTTGGTTTATATTGGGGTCTATCCCAGGCATACATTTCAAAATGAGTTCTCGTTAGCAATGGCAACTCTAACATTTTCTATGAAAGAAGGGCATAGAATGTAGTAGCTGCATGAGATTGGAGTTAAGAGGTGGGAGCCAGGACTGGAAAGTATGCTTCAAGTTGCATTAGCATATTTCACACTGTTATCTAACTTAGATATTTTAGGAGGATGGCTGAAGAGGGGTCCAGAGTTAATGGAGATTCTAGGATAGGGTGAAAGACCCCTCCCTGACCTGAGTACAAAGAATGAGGCTCCTAAGACGCCTCTTGCTCCCATGCTACAGTTCCAATTTTCTATCAAAATTGGGTAGAATTTCAACTTTCTGATGGCTTCTTTCATATAAAGTTCTAGGACCAAGTGTGTCTTGGATTTTCCTTTTTTTCCATTTCTTTGTCTGCCTCCCATGCATCCTCTATGGTTAAAATGATGCTGTTGCCTCCAAAATTCTTATTGACCCCTAACCCCCAAAGCAATAGTATTAAGAGAGGAGAACTTTAGGAGATTATTAAGCCAGATGAATTTTATTCTCATGGATGGGAAGTGTCCTATAAAAGGATTGGAGGAGGCTGATTTTGTTGCTCAGTTGATAGAGTATCTAGCATGAGTGATGGATGCCTGATCTCCAGCACCACAAAAAAACAGAAGTGATGGTACACACCTGCAATCCCAGCACTTGGGGGAGGTATAGGCATGAGGATCAGAAGTTCAAAGTCATCCTCTGTCTGGTAAGGAGTTCAAGACCAACCTCATCTAGAGACCCTGTCTCAAAGGAAAATAGAAAGGGAAAGGGATCTGGAGAGAGCTAGTTAGTTAGTTTCCCCTTCCACCTTCCATTATGGAAAGACACACAAGGTTTTGTATGAGGAATAGGCCCTCATTATTCTCAGCACTTTGATTTTGAGCTCCTTAGCTTCTAGAACTAAGAAAAATAAATTCAATTTCTTATAGCTGACTCAGTCTTAGTTATTTTGTTATTGTAGCACAAACAGAGTAAGGCTTTGCTTACCACATTCTTCAGTCTAGTTCTTGCTAATCTTAGCTTCTTACCTAATCTGGCAGATATTTATGGAGGAGACACTATGTGCTGAGCCTTTTTCCTTAAGTATTGAGAAGCTTTTGGTCTTCAGTAGTCCCAAATTAAAATATAAATGAATCTGGAAGACTTCCCAGACTGAACTAACATCAATTCCCAACTTCAACAGTCTTCAGTTCATCATTATATCTCCCATTGTTTAGGAAAGAGGCTATCACAATCCACTAACTAGAGCTGGAGTTGGGTCAGTGGGTGTCGCAATTTGACCATGGAAACTCTTATAAATGAAAAACATTTAATTGAAATGGCTTACATTTGCAGAGGTTTAGTACATTATCATCATGGTGAGATATGGTGGCGTACAGGCAGACACGGTGCTAGAGAAGGAGCTGAGTCCTACATCTTGATCTGCAGGCAATAGGAAGTGGACTGAGACACTGGGTATGGGTACTCAAAGACCGCCCCCACAGTGACACACTTCCTCCACCAACAAGGCCATGCCTACTCCAGCAATGCCATTCCCTAGAGTTGATGGGGGCCAATTACATTCAGACTACCACAGTGGAGCATACTTTGGGTGTTGCACAATCTGTGGAGATTTTAAAGTCATATCCCCAGCCATGTGTCTCTAAAGAAGGGAAAAATCTCCAAAATCCTTTAAACATGCTAAGATTCTGTAATTCTAAATTTCTAACAAGTCTTATTTTGGAGGAGCCACTAGAGTAGATAAACTCTCAAGATTCTTTCCAAGTTCTAGACAATTTTACCTGCTGCTTTTGTGAACAAAATTGACTCTGCCTCTCATTCTTTGTGTATGTGTGTGGTGTATACATGTGCTCAGTGTGTGTACATATATGTGTTTGCATGTGAAGGCCAGGGTTACCATCAGCTGTATTCCTCTATTACTCTGTACTTTTTGTCTTGAAATATCCATCCATCCATCCATCCATCCATCCATCCATCCATCCATCCATCCATCCATTCATTTATTCAATCATTCATGTGTTTATGTGTTTGTCTAAGTATATGTGCACACATGTGTGCAAATCTGTGTGCTCATGATCAGGTGTCCTCTTCTGTCACTCTTGGCTTATTATTATTTAGGCAGGGTCTCTCCCTGAACATGGAGTTCTCATCTTGACTAGGCTGGAAGCCAGAAAGCCTCCCTTGGAGCTAGAGTCACAGGATTTGTGGTGATTCCAGGCTTATTACATGAGTGTTGGGATGCACATAACCACTGAGCCATCTCTATAACTCCTCTATTTTTGAGAAAGGGTTTTTCATTGAATCTAGAACTCACCAATTCAGCAAGACTAGCCAATAAGTCCCAAGAATCCTTGTCCTTACTTTTGGAATTATAGGTGCAAGTATGCCACACAGTTGTTTTATGTTGATGCTGTGGATTCACACTCATGTCCATAAGTACTTTACTAACTGAGCCATCCTCTCAAGAGTTTGCCTATCATTCATAAATGTGCTACCTTTGAACATTTGCTGTAAACTGGATATAGATGATGGACAGATATCACCAAGAGTTGGTGATGACTCCCTGCTGTACTGGTTTCCAAGTGCTACAAAGTACCTCAAACTGGGTGGTTAAAACTAGCAGACATACATTGTTTTATAGTTCTGGAGATGGGAAGTCTCAAATCAAGGTGCTATCTGAGTTGTGTCCCTATAAAGACCCTAGAAGAGGGGAGTCAATTCTTGTTTCTCTGATTTCTGATTATCTTGACTTGTGGCAACCTAACCCCAATCTCTAATGTTCCTCTGATTGGACATGGGGAACTTCACTCTGTCATCTCTTCTTGTAAGAAGTAATAGTAAAACTGAATTAAAGGACTATTTCTACCACTGTTACATCATCTTAACTTATGTCATAATCACATCTTCAAAGACCCTTTAAGGTACCAGAGAATAGTTTCAGCTTATTTTTGTAAGAGATGCAATTCCAAACACAACACCTAGGGACCAACAATACATTTGTCAACCATAAAAAAATAAAGCAAAACTGTCCGCAATGGCAAGAAATCATGAGTTCACTAAACTGATAGGCTTCCCAGTTGTCCCAAGGAGCCATACATGTAGCCACCCTTCCACAATGTTGCATGTCTTTTCCTAGAATATGTGCATAAACATGAATAAATGTCTATTTACTTCAGATAGGGCATCTTCTGGTCTCTCCCAGCAGAATAAGGATATGGTTATAGCCAAGTCTAGCTTGCTGAACTAATGAATTTATTGATGTTGCTCATAATAGAATGTGAGAGGGCTTAATTACAGAAACATGGATGACTCCAAGGCAGCTATATCTCCAAAAATGCCACCCCAGCACCCTAAGTAACCCAAAAAGATGCATCCCTGGGTTGCAGGGTCCTGTAGGTGTCTCCCATCCTGAGTTGTTTACTACTAATATAACTTTGAGGCGGTACATCTCATTCTTGTTACTTTCTGAGTTCCTAAATCACATAAATTTCCTTAACCCCTGAGCTTTTTGACCCTCCTACCTCCTAGGAGGAGATGTTTTGATTTGTACGGAATTGCTATACAATGATACTAGTTCTTATTGACATCTTTCTTTTTCTTTGGTCCCTTTTTTCTTTTCTTCTTTCTTTCTTTCTTTCTTTCTTTCTTTCTTTCTTTTTTCTTTTCTTCTTTCTTTCTTTCTTTCTTTCTTTCTTTCTTTCTTCCTCCCTCCCTCCCTCCCTCCCTCCCTCTCTCTCTCTCTTTCTTTCTTTCTTTCATTTTTCACCCAAAGCCATGGAATGATATAGTTAAATGGTGATGGGAATTTATGGAATCTAGATTTTTACAAAGTACTTTCATGTGAATAATATAGATAGTAATGTATTCCTTAATTTGCCACATGCCTCAAAACCAACCACCAATAAAGAGGAGGAGAAAAGGAGGAGGGGGGTGAGAAATATCTTACCAAGAGTTTTGTAGGTGAAGGATTTTTTTTTTATCACAAGTATTCAGATTTACATATTTACCTATGGTTTATATATACACACACTGTGGCGGCATTCCTGCTGAGCTGCATCTAGCCTGACTCCAGAGAGAAGCACCTAGCTCTAATCCATCTTTTGTTTAGCAGATACCTTTTGTTTCCCTTGTAGCCCTCCATGTGAATCCTGTCTTGGAGTTTCCCAAGGATACAATGACTTATGCAAAACTTGATTCAGGGAAATGGAAAACCGTGGTACCTGAGAAATCGAGGAATTTGCACTTGGCATTGTATTGTTGGGAGCTCCTTTCAGGTTGTTTTGAGCATACGGAAATTAACTGGTTGAACTGTATTGGAGAGAAATAAAACTGCCCTAGGAGAAGGGATAGGCTTCAGTCCTTCGAGGCTGGACCTCCCTGCAGCCATGAAGGGCTAGATTCATTCTTAAGATGCCTCTGTTCATTCCATGGACCCATGTAAATCCACACACCCGTGTGTGTAGTGGCCACACAGCTACAACACACCTATATGCACATACTCATTTTTCCTTTGAAGTTTTAAGGTTATTTTTTGAGAATTTTATATGTGAGTACTATATTTACATTATTTTCACTACCCCATCCTCTCTGCTTCCAATTCCTCTCATAACTTCACCTGCCTTTCAAAATTATTACCTCAAGCTGCCCATGATAGTACACACCTTTAATTCCAGCACTAGGAAGGCAGAGGCAAGAGGATCTCTATGAGTTTGAGGCCAGTCTGATCTACAAATTGAGTTCCAGGAGGACCAAAGTTATAATTCACACCCACACATATACACCTACAGAGAGAGAGAGAGAGAGAGAGAGAGAGAGAAGAGGGGAGAGAGGAGAGAGAGAGGAGAGAGAAGAGGGGAAAGAAGAGGGGAGAGAGAGAGGAGAGAGAGAGAGAGAGAGAGAGAGAGAGAGAGAGAGAGAGAGAGAAGAGGGGAGAGAGGAGAGAGAGAGGAGAGAGAAGAGGGGAAAGAAGAGGGGAGAGAGAGAGGAGAGAGAGAGAGAGAGAGAGAGAGAGAGAGAGAGAGAAGAGGGGAGAGAGGAGAGAGAGAGAGGAGAGAGAGGAGAGAGAGAGGAGGGAGAGAGAGAGAGAGAGAGAGAGAGAGAGAGAGAGAAGAGGGGAGAGAGGAGAGAGAGAGGAGAGAGAAGAGGGGAGAGAAGAGGGGAGAGAGAGAGGAGAGAGAGAGAGAAAGAGAGAGAGAGAGAGAGAGAGAGAGAGAGAGAGAGAGATTGGAGAGAAATTGTCTATAGCTCTTAATCTAGGGGTGGGATCTTGTGAGATTTCCTCCATCCATCCATGCTTGGATATCAACTGGTGCCATCATTTGCAGGTCTTGCTTAGGAGACTGTATTGTTGAGATTTCATGGGTACAGCTTCCCTGTCACATATAGAAGACACTATCTGGCAAAAGAGTTCTCAGTCCTTTGATTCTTAAAATATTTCTGCCCCTCAACTTCTGAGAGCCTTAGATATAGGGATTGTGGGGTTGATGTATCAACTGGAGATGAGGAACTCCATGGTCAGTTTTTCTCCACATTTTGATCAGTTGTGGATCTCTGTAGTAGTCTCCATCTGCTGCTAAAAGAAGCTTCTTTGATGAGGAGTGAAGGCCACAGTTATCTGTGGGTATAAGGATATGTATTTAGAATTCAGTTAGAAATTATACTGGTTTAGGAAATGGCAATAGTAGGTTCTCCTGTAGGGTCCACGATTTCACTAACCATTAGTAGTTGGGTTGGTCTACAATGGCAGGCATGTGTTCCTTCCTACTTAACAGGCTTTGAATCCAGTTGTTGAATATTGGCTATTTTTAAGTTACTTAAAATCAGTAATATTTCAATTTGAGAATTAGGTGAGTGGTATTGTCTATCCTTATTGTCTTGTGTGATAACTGCTGATGTATTTCCCTGACACAAGGAGACCAATTAAAGTAGTTGACATTCTGCAAATTTAAATCAATAATGTTGCCCACTAATCCTATCAACCAAAGTCAAGAAATTTAGTTCTTTTCTCAGAGCCAGAGTAGCAAATGTCAAAACAGCTGTCCCATCATGGCCTTGTAAATCAATTCTCAATTACAAGAAAAAAAGGAGGGAGATTTTATTATGTTCAGGCTCATAACTTAAGGTAAATGGACGCCAGGCAGTGGTGGCACACACCTTTAATCCCAGCACTCTGGAGGCAGAGGCAGGTGGATCTCTGTGAGTTCGAGGCCAGCCTGGTCTATAGATCCAGGACAGGGACGAAAACTACACAGAGAAACCCTGTCTCGGGGGAAAAAAAAAGGAAAGGTAAATGGACAAAATATCCTAAAATAATTATCAAGAGCTGGAGAGAGGGCTCAGAGGTTAAGAGCACTGACTAAAATTATCAAATGACATCTTCTCAAGTGCGGAACACTAACACACTTAGATACGTTTTGCTGGTGTGAGAACTAAAATAAGAAGACATTACTGGGATTAAATTGTCAGATAACAGTTTATGCCCTGTTTTAACCCATTGTCTTTCCAGGCATCTGGGGATGCTCACATCTGTCCGTCCTCACCTATGTTACAGACATGTCAAGAAAACTACTGAAACCAAATGGAGGATACCTTGAGGACAGTGGAGGTGAGTGTCTAGTACACATTCTTATTTAAAAGTCAATGAAAAAAAATTTAACTGCACCATGGTGTTTGGTTAGTGGGTCAAATGATTTGTCCCAGTGAAAGGAAACACAGGGAAAATGAAATTGTACCCTTTACATATCATGAAACCTTGCCTTAATTTTGGCTAGAACAAAATGGATCTGCTGGTTTATTATTATTTTTCTTTGCTTCCTTTTATTCAAATGAGTCACACCCTCCTGGTTTTGAGAAATTCAAGTTATCTCTTAGACTATGCCTGAGCCCCTGATTCCCTGTGTCTCAGACAGGCTAAAGGCACCCATGGAGCAGCCTGGGTCCTCATGGTCCAGCTTGCCTGAAGCATCAACATGCCCTGAGTTGGGTGCCAATACGATGAGCAAGTATATATGGTGGTGAAATGGAAGAGAAGGAGAGATAGAACACTTTGTGTACTGTGGTAAGAGGCAGTTCTGAAGAAGCAGGGCTGTGTGTGGGTTATCGTCTGGGTCTGGGCTGCTGCCTACAGCCATATATGGGTCTACAACAGCCAGAGTCTATGATGACATCCATGACCCATATTGCAACAAGGCCACGACCACAGAGATGCCGGGGTTGTGGGCTGCCACCTGTGGCCATTTTGGTGTCCAAGGGCTGTGCAGCCACTGGGGCCATGTTGATGTGAGTGACCTGTGCTGCCACCGGGAAACATGGTATTCAGGCCTAGGTTGCTGCCTTGAGCCACGTCTGGGTCTGTGGCCCAACAGCAGCCAGGGTCTGGCTTGATGTCTACAGCTCCTGTTACCACAGGGGGTCATAGGAACCATGCATGTTGAAATCCAAGGGCCGTGCTGAGCCAGCCTGTCCCTCACTGGCCCTGGGATAGCCGGCATTCTGCCCCTGCAGAACACTGAAGCAAGAGAACTGATGCTGCCTCCCCCATGAAAGAGTTGACCACAGCACTTGGGAGAGCTGGCCCTAGCTTGAGGAGGTGGTCCTAATGGCTAGGACCAACCAGTTCAGCTACCACCCAGACCCACATTTTGGGCCTTGGGTTGGCCCACTTTAACAGCTGTCCCATCTATGACCTGCTGGAATGTGCAAAGTCCTGCTAAAAATGATAATTGTCAAGATCGCCATGATTGGGGCAACAACAGGTTATCTGAGAGGAGTTTTGATGAGGGCCCAGTAACAATGGTGTATCAGAAACAAGAGGGCTTGAATCAGACCTTGAACATTTTGCAGGTGGGGCTAATTGGACAAAAGGGGTATACTGCATGGCATACAACAGCTCCCAATATCACTAGGATGAATGAAGAAGTGTTGGAAAGATGGAGGAGCAAGGTGGGTTTTTCATTTTGTTTTGTTTTTAATTAATTTTGGGTGGCATACTGCAGGGGTGAGGGGCAGATAGGGAGGGTGTGGGAGGTGAGTAGGATTGGGGTGCATAAATTTCCAAAGAATCAATAAAGAATTACTTTAGAAAAAATTAACTCTGCCTGAAGTACTCTTTCCAAATTTAGATGTTTAATCACGCTGATTTTTTTTTTCTTCTAAACCAAAGAACTCAAGGGAGTCTCAACCTAAAGGACAACTGTTGAGTGAGCTCTATAGATCTGGGGTTGATTCTTGAAAATTCAATGGAAATAGTTTAGACAAAGATAGATTCAATAAGGTAGACAGAAAGAAATGAAATTCATTTCTAGAGGATAGACAAGGCCACACTGGAACTCATTATAGAAGTAGCCAATGAACATTTGAGAATCAATATCTGATATATAACTTAATGTACAGAGGTCACTTAATATTAACTCTTCTAACTCTTCAACAACACACACCTGACCAAAGAATCTGGCTTGCAATTACATTTTTTAACCCTGGCTGTTTTTAATTCTTGCAAGTGTTTCTTTGGAAGCAGAAATAAATGCTAAAATAAAACTGAATTTATTGGAGGCATTTACTTGGATTAATCAGGTAATAAAAGCATTTTAAATTGCTAATTTACTAGCAATGCTACCAGAATGCTAAATTACTTTATTTTTTATTATGATGATCAAAGGAGATAAATGCAGGACTAGCCACAACCGGAAGAGAGAGGAAGCAGCAGTCACTCTTTACATAATTACTGGCATTTGTCACGATTTCCACAAAAAAAGGGTATCTTCAATTTCTAAAGACTGTTTTCTTTATTTCAGAGTCTCTTCTTTAGGACTGTTTATCATCCATGTTGTCCTGATTTACCCAGAAACACATATAGTAAATACTACTATACTTATCATTAGTCAATTTAATGAATTTAATTTTGGTTCACAGTGTTAATTAAAAAGTGTGTACTTTATTCTTATAAGTATGAAACTTAAAACCAATTCTTAGTTCACTCAGGAACAGGAGAACCAAGAGTTCAAAACCCGGCTGAGCTACATAGTCAAATCCTGTCTCAAAACAATTATGACAGAAAAACCTTCGTTCTCAAGTATCAGGTTAAATGAATGAATAAAAGCAGGGTTGAAAATTTAGTATCACGAGATTCAGATGGATTTTGATAATGGATGATCAGGAATTTTCCCATCCTGTTTAAGAAGACAAATGCTCAAAAACCATGTTAGGATTGAGGGGAAATTTTGGAAGGAAAATGTGAAAAAGAAAGGAAGTTTGCCTGAAGGAGAAAGAATTAAAGAAAAAACTACCAGATCAGATGGTCCATCATTAGAAAATTAGAGGGAATCTTATTTTTTCTTGGCTTTAAAAATAATTTGTTCTTTGCCAGATCTAAACATATCGTTAACCTGGAAGAAAAATGATTAATTTTTCTATATAACTACATTTAGAAATCTCTATGAAACTGACAACTTAGAAACAAAGTCAAAAATCAAATGAAATATCTGGGGTTCCTGATCCCAAAATTATGAGCCTATTTTAATGAAATACTTAAAATATACTTAAAAAAGAGCCAATTAATATAATTACAGTGGATTTAAACAATACATATACACTGAATCTTTTTCTGGAAAACATAGCTGTTCTATTTATTTTTGTTTTTAAATGAGAAAGGTGGCATATACAATACATTAAAAAAATGCAACTTTTTAAAAAACGGAGCCTGTTCGTCTTCTGCTATCACCCCCCTCAAAAAAAAAAAAATAAATAAAGCCAACAGACCAATGCCAATTAGCATGGAAATCTTTAGATTGATGCCTCTGAACATTACTGTGGTTTTAACAAGGACAGCAGCATATCCAGATAATGTAACAGAAATAGGGCACAGGCAGCAACTTGCATCCATTCCTTCTCATTGACACGGTTATTTCTTTGCCTCCTCTCACTGGCTCACTCTACTCCGCTTTGCTTGACTCCCCACTCCCTTTACCCCCCTTTCCTACAAAGCAGGAGGCATTCACTCGTCAGGAGGTGGCAGGTGCCTGGCAGGGAGTGAAGAGACAGCCTAAGAACAGGGCAGAGCGTGCAGTGCCCACCGCCTTGGCCGCCGGCTGAGCGCGGGAAGGTTGGAAGATCAGGAATCCAGGCGGATCCCAGGGCCTCCCCTAGTTCTCACCAGTGCCTAGGACTGGGGAACTGCTGCAAGAGGCGCGGGCGGGGCAGCGAGGGGCTGAGCCCCGGCAGCGAGGGGCGGGCGGCCGGGGAGGGGGGGGGGGGGGCGAAGCGCAGCGCAGCGCGGGGGGCGGGAAAGGGGCGGAGATGAAGGCTCGGGTTGGGCTGGTCGCTGGACCCAGTTAACAGAACCTGCAAGCCAGGTGGACGAGTGGTCCTCCAGTCTCCGGGGAAGCTCTGTCCCCGCCTTCTCAGGCTGCTGGAGACAGCGCACCGGCGGGCGCACCATGCGTTCAGGTGAGTCCCCCCTAAGCAACAGTGGCTGCTTTGGCCATCGTGGGCAAGGGTCGGCCAGGTCCCAATTGCCAAAGGAGAGTGCTCGGCCCCCAACGGTGCGCGCTTGAACGCGCGCTCGAGCTAGGTGAAGGAGAGGTGCGGGAGAACCTGTGGGATTCGCTCCTTCGGGTCTCTTAGGGGCGGTCCTCACCTCGACTCCTTGGAGGAGCTGAGCTTCCAGGAGGCGTCTGGAGACCTCGGCGACCCCTTTATCTATTCTCAATCTGGGTGGTGGTTGCCCGTCGCTCCAACCTTCCTGATCCTCACCCAAAAGCCACCAGGACGACCCTGCTCTCGACCTGCGGGGACTGAGGGACTGACTGGGTGAGGGGAGACTGGTGGCAGGATTGCCGGGGGTGGAGGGTGGGGGGGGGGGGGGGGGGGGTGGGGGGGAGGTTGGAGTTGCTAGAGTATTGTGTGCCAGCGTGTCGCCACACTCGGGGGCTTCCTCCTGCTGTCCGAGCTGAGGTGGGGGCTGGGGTGATGGATTTGCAGAACTTCCCTCCGAGGGCTGCCCGCACACACGATCCTCGGGCGCTCCTGCACATTTGCACTGCACGAGGTCTTCAGGGAGACACGTGTGAACGGTATTAGTTCTTGGCGGGTACTCAGAAACCTTCCTTGGGATGGTCCAGGGTACAGTTGGGCTTGGGAACGGAGAAGGATTTTGGTCTCTATTTTCTTCTTCTTCTTCTTCTTCTTCTTCTTCTTCTTCTTCTTCTTCTTCTTCTTCTTCTTCTTCTTCTTCTTCTTCTTCTTCTTCTTCTTCTTCTTCTTCTTCTTCTTCTTCTTCCTCTCCTCCTCCTCCTCTTCCTCCTCCTCCTTTTCGATGAACACCCTAGGAAGGAGGAGACGAAGGAGACTTGGTTTTCCAGGATTTGCGCAGTTCCGTAAAACAAAACGAGCTTTCGAGCGTTGAAGTAAATGATGGGTAAGTGGGATGCGTCTCTGGTGTGGGCATGGTGTGGGCAAAGAAGCCCAGACTTGGCCAGGTAGCAAGCCAGGCGAGTACCGTGGGTTTTTTGTTTTTTTTTTTTTTTTTTTTTTTGCTGTCTCGGCAGGGGGTGGGCGCGAGAACTGCTTCTTGTGTCTTTGGCTTAACATGTGGAACCTGGGAGGAGATGAGCACTTGTCCTGGAAAGACTGGCACTTTGACGAGCTGCCCCTCTTGTGGTGCAGCAGCCAGGCAAGGAGCTTCCTCATATTTTTAAATAACTACAGAATTTCAAGGTTTGTCTTTATCTTTCCCTCCGACACAAACTCTTATCTATGGCTGCTTGGATTCTCTGGTAATTGCCTATGCATAGTTTATTCCTCTGTTCTTTCTGTGACTTTTTTTTAAAGAAAAAAAAATCCATCTGTATTTTAATCAATAAGATGTAGGGAATAGCTTTCACGATTTGTGTTCAAATCAGGGCCAGGGCACTGATGAAGTCAACCCACTGAAAAGCTGTTTAGATTGAACTAAGCTCTGTTCAGACTGGAATTATAATTTTTAAATAGATATCTTATAATCTTGTGATAAAGTAATCTTTGAGTGTTACTCTATCTGGTTAATTTATGGAATTCTGTATTCTCAGATTATCATACTGGGCAAATTGACTTCTAATTTTAAATGGTAGATCTCTGAAATGGCTGTAAATTATGCTGGCACGTGCTCTCTCTCCCTTCTCCCTCTCATATCCCCACCTCCCGTGTCCTCGCCCTTTCATACACACACACCCATCTCTGCCCACTCCCCCTCTTTTTCCCCCCTAGACTAGCATGGAACCCTGTAGGTAGCCCAAGATGGTCTCAAATGCGCGTTCATTTTCCCTCTCTACCTTCCCGAGGCTGGGATTAGCAGAACTCCCATCTCTTTTAATGAACTATTCAGAAGGCTATTTGTTTGATGACCTGGGACTTAGTGGGTTTCGATTTCTAATGAAGTACTTTATCGAACTATTGTGGAGGAGATGCCTTAGGTATGTTACATTGGAAGAAAGAACACTTCGGTTTTTCGAAGCAAATATTTTGTCACTTTTCCTCCCGTTTTCTCTGTTAAATGCCTAGGAAAGATGCAGTGCTGATGAATAATACATGATTTATTTCTCTTTTATGTCTACAGGTGGCAGTGTCGAAGCCAAAAGCTTCCAGAAGTGGTTTTTGAAAAATAAGAGTTGAATGTACATGAGTAAGCAAACACAGGAATCTGAAAAACCACAGGTATGTAGGACAATTAATCCACCTATCCAGCTTTATAATTATTGCATTCCAGTAGTACTAACCCATTGTTTTTATGTTAAATATTTTGACATTTCTATTGACTTTTATAAAATGAAAATACATTTTGAGGTTCTCTCAGAAAGCAAGACTAATCTATTTCGGATAGTAGGTTTAAATAAAATTATGCAGTACACCAGATTACTCCAGTTGACTGGTCTAAAAGAAAAGCATTTTTTTTCATTGTGTCGACATGGTGCATTTTAAGGAGTGGTTTGATCCTTTTTCACATATTTTTCCTGAAACTTTAAATCTGCCAGCTGCTCCAAACAATTTTTTGTTACATTTCTGACTTGTCTTGTTGAGTCAATGTAAAAACTGCTGCTGTTAATTCCGTATCACATTGATCAGGCTTCCTTGTAATTCTGATCTACCTGCTTCTGCCTCCCAAGTGTGCAACACTACTGGTTTATGCTGGGACTTTGTGTGTGCTAGGCAAGCATTCTACCATTTAGCCCTGCCCAGGTAGTTTCTTTTACACTAGACTTTCTGTGTTTAATACCTTTTCATCACCTCACAATTATTACCTTGCTTTTCCAGCCTAGTAATTTGTCCGTTTGATGAAACTAAGGAAATGTTATATGCAATGCAGAGGCAAACAATTTTGTAAAACTGACAGCAAAAGGATTTGGTGCTTATTACTACATTGTAAGATTTTTGCATATTAAGGTCTTTAATATTCACATTATTACTAATGGCAGGAGCAAGGGGAGGTGGGGAAAGACATTGCCCTCCCCTTTTCTTTTTGGAAAGGTGCTATATGACAGTTTAGGGTCAGGTAATAAAATCTTCCTTTCTAAGAAGAATGAAGGTTTCTCTTAGCGTGATTAGATGTTGGATGGAAAGAATAGGTATGGGAGGGATACCACACATTTATCAAATACTGGAGTGTGATAACACTGTAACCTGCCTGGCAGAAATGAAGATACTCTAAAGAGACTTGTGTTTCTCAATCTGATTATCAGACTATTGAAACATGAATTTCCCCAGGAATCTCATGCTGTGAGAAGGAAAAGCCCTCAGCCAGAGGGGCAACTTATCTCTGGGAAAGACATTTCACACAGATATAACAACTTGTCAGATAATGATGGGTCATTGCAGATGGGACCATACCTTGACTAGGACTGCTTAGATATGCAAATTCTTGGGCCTTTTAACTATGATCTCACTTCAGGACCCTGACTGACTTGGGATACTAGATCTCTGTCTTTTCTCAGTGTGTCCAGATTGAATACATTTCCCCTTTCTGCTTTCCATGCTTAATTTGGCTCTTTTAATTGGCTTGTTGAGGGTGAGTGGCAGGATCTGACTTGGCACAGGTGTGACCCCCCATGTTTGATAACACCTTATGATGTATATTATCATATGTAGATAAACATACACACATACACATAATTTTTGGAGGTGTGTGGGAGATGCTTCTGGGAATGGAATTCAGGGCTTTGAGTGCATACAAGGCAAGTGTTCTAACACCAACCATCCCCAGTCCTACATTGTTTTTTGACATTCTGCCTTTGTACCTAACATGAGCATGAGCTAACAACAAATTAAAATTCCATCCATGATGTTTTGGAAAATTAAAAAGGACACTGCTATCATGGTGGTGTATGATTTTTTAATCCTTGCCCTTGGGAAGCAATAGCAGATGAAATCTATGCTATGAAGTGAAACTGTGTCTCAGACAAAAACAGAACAAAAAAAAACCCTGCAGGGCTCTCATCTTTAGTTTCAGTACTTGGGAGGCAGGGCCAGGCAAATCTTTGAGTTCAAGGTCAGCCTGGTATACAGAGCAAGTTTCAGGACAGCCAAGACTACACAGAGAAACCCTGTCTTGAAAAACCAAAACCCAAAACCCAAAAGATGAACACTGTCAAGTTGGACATTTGACCAGTAGAAAGCAAACAAGAATTGTAGATTTCAAGTATAGACTAAATTAAATAAAAAAAACAGGTTATTATAAAAACCCAATAGATACAGAGTGGTGTTAGGAAAGGGAACACTGAAAAACATAGGAACAGGAAGATTGCTTTGAGTCAGATTCATCAGGGATCTTGGGAAACTGGCAAGTCTGGGTACAATAGACTTCAAACTTCTTAGTCAGAAAAGGAAAAGGAGCAAGGTTGCAATTTGTTAACTTTTTGAATGGGCGATTCCCAAGTGAAAGACCTGAGGTGCTTTACATATAATTTACCTTTGATATATATATATATATATATATATATATATATATATATATATATATATATATATATATAAAGCAATAAAAGTATAAAGTGCATTAATCCAAAGTGATTGATGCTCACTTAATGTTTTCTGTGAATATACAGCCCACGACAGATCAAGCATAGTACATTTTCAGCACTTCAGAAGAGTTCTTGCCCAGTCTGTTCAATATTCATCTGGACTCCATCATGAAGGTAAACTAAATTGCCAGCTTTAATCTGGTTTTAAGATCCATAGAAATAATATCACACAATAGGAACTCTCTGGTGTGTATCTTCTTTCACAGATTGTGTGATCAGCACTTCCTTTGAATATACTGAACAATAATTTTCTTGTTTCCTGTTACATCTTTGGGTAGTGTCCAGGATTTGGCTTGTGTTCTTTGCTTCACATTTCCACTCAGTTCTTCAGACATAAACTTAGGAAAGAGTGTGAGCTTCTGTAGAACTTAAATTCTACTGGTGGGGCATAAGAGTTCTGATTCCTCTACATTTTAAGCAACACTTTATCTGTCTGTCTGTCTATTCATTCATTCATTCATTCATTCATTCATTCATTCATTCATTTTTGAGGAACGCTCTCTCTGTCTGTTGCTGAGGCTAGTCTATAATGCCTGAGCTGAAGTGATCCTCAGTTTCCCAAGTAGACTATAGTCACTCATTTTTTTTTACTTGAATTTTACCTATTTTTGATGAGGACATAGTGGTATTTTTTGTAGGTTTAAAAATACATGCCTTAGAATTGTGATAAAAATATATACATGTAATTTATTATTTAAGCTATTTTTCTAATATATAGGTAACGACATCAACTACATTCACATTAGCTATCCCTATTATTCATCACAAGAATTATTATAAAACCAAAACTGATAAACTATAATGCCTTATTCCCCCATGCTATTATGGCAACCACCATCCTAGTTTCTGTCTGAATTTGACACTGTAGGTGCTAAATGAGTAGAATCTTACAGTGCTCTGGGTTTTGGGCCAGCCTGGACTGTATAATGAGACCCCATCTTTTTGTTGTTGTTGTTGTTTTATGTATTTCCAGACAGGGATTCTTTGTGAAGCCCGGGGCTGTCCTGGAACTTACTCTGTAGACCAGGCTAGCCAGATCTAACTCAGAGATACACCTGCCTCTGCCTTCCCCCATGTTCACTACCCCATGAGAATGTAGTAATTGCTTTCCAACTTCTCTCTGAATTGGACTCTGGCTCTAATTCATTTGCAACTGTCATCAGCTTTCTTATACAGATGTAACTTCCATTTATTCCTTAGGGACAATTTGTAGTCTAAGTCTTATAAGAGGGATTCAAATTTCACAGCAAGATGTGCAATATGAGACCCTTCAGTGTTAGCCTTCCATCTGTTTTCCTGCTCCATCATCTGCTACTTCCTCTCTACACTCCATCTGCCCTAAACTATTTGCCATTCCTAGAACATTCCTTGAGTTCTTGTCTCTCTGTTTTAGCTATCACTTTCTTCTATTTGGTTTTCCTTTCCTTCTGCTGGGGAAGGAACTCAGATTGTATATGCTAAGTAAAAGCTCTACCACTGAGCTACTTCCCAGTTCCAGTTTCCTTTGCAAAATGATGTTTGGCTTAAATGTGGCCTCTTTTAAGTCAAGGTCTCACCTGGAACTAGCTGTGTAGCTCATCCTGGCCTTGAACACATCTTTTTCTGCCTCTCCTGGGGTGCTGTAATTATAGATGTGCAATACCATACCCATTCTAATATGGCCTTTTTGGACCATTTTGTCCTTCTAAGTAGATCTTGTTACTGCTACATCTTTTTGTGTATAGGGAAAATGACTGAAATTGTGGGCTCTTGTTCTGTGTTAATCTTTGTATCCCCAGTAACCACTTGAAATATTGAAGACTGTGCTAAAGTTTAAAAAATGAGTTGATGAAGAATCCATTCCTTATTGTCTAAGTTAGGTTTTACTGCTTAACAAACCATGAAACTACCAAGTTTAGTTAGTGATTTTTAAACCACCACACTTTAGTTATATCCTGATTTTAGTAGTAGAAAATTTGGGGAGTCCAGGGATTATTTGGAACTGGTCATATCTTCTGATGTTCACTGGTGTCTTAGTTGAGGGTCAAGTTATTCCTTTATCATTACCATGGATCTGGCTATCACTGTAATCTGCCTGTTTTATTGCCATGAGTTTGATACCAAGGTCTTATAGGTCACAACAAGCTCTTCATGCATGATGGCAATGGTCACAGTATGTCTTGAAGATAGCTGTACCTCAACAGTAATTAGCAATAACTATGAGAAAATGGAGAGCTATTTGTTGACCAGACCTGAATTCTGTCAGAGTTTAACAACTTAGTTGTTTCATAAGTTGTTATATACTACAGCCTTTCCTTCCCTAAAGGTAAATACAAGAGATGACTAATGAGTTAAGTGCACCTTTGCTAATACTGAGTAGGGTTAACAGGCATACTGTTGGTTTCTACATAGAGATTTAAAAATGCACATTTAGGATGGACTAGATAGTAATGGTTCTCCTATAATTTGAACACTACATTAGATGACATTGAGAATTATTTGCATGTTTGGTATTCTTATTCCAGATTAATGTTGCTTGCATTAAGTTTCACCCCCACTGTCAGTGCTGTGGCATTGTCAGTGTGGTGGGTTTCTAGGCATCGGTTTAGGCCTGAGGCCTGGCATCTGTGGTTATATATCTGTATCTTGCCTACCCAGAAGCCCAGCTGTGTGTGCAAGAGGCTCTTGCATTATATTTTGACAATCACAGCAAACCCAAAACTAGCAGGTATTTGACCAGAAAAATAATAGTGGAGGAAGACAATGATGTCTTAATGAATTTGACCTAGAGGAAGGGTTTGGTGGTTTTCAGCTTCAGGTTTGTGTAGGATAGAAAGAGAAAGGACAGATGATATTCCTTGCAACAGATGTATACAGTCAACTGCTGTATGTACCAAGAAAATAGCTTGTGCCTTAGTGACAGGATCCATGCAAAATGGGGTCATTGGATGTTCTGTCCTTCAAGATTGTAGAAATAACTTGACCAATGGAGCTCAAATGACAGTCCCAGACCCCACCTTTGTCTACTTCTTGGCATAGGTTTCTTTGCCTGTGAAAACAAGGTGTAGCCTTATGTTTATGCATGTTTTGTAGCTATTTCTGATGATTGGAAACAAATCACACACACACTCCCATAGGTATTAAAAAGCTTGGGCTATCTGCTCTCCTCTCCTCAAGGAAAAGTCCCACAGTGTGTTTGTCCTTACATGCATTCTCTTAGTGATGATGGATGATACCTTTGTGATAAAGTGAATGAGTTCCTAATGTACTTTATTTTGCATCAGTGGAAGAACATAGATGTTTGTTGAAATGTTTCACTGAGAACTTGGATCTTGGGATATATGACTAGGCAGCTGGCCTAGAAGTCAAGAGGCTGTTGCTGCATTGATTTCCAGTCAGTTTCTAAGTGGCTCTGGTGACTTAGGACATTATTTTTATTGCTCTGGGCTTTGGTATTACCATTTTTCACACAGGGTTAGATTCTAATCTCCAAAGTCTATTCTAATTCTGATAAATGCCAGTTTTAGTGCCATGTTTTTGTTTCCTGCCACCCCATTCAGTAATATATCAGTATAAAAGGATTACTGGGATTCAAAACATGGTTATAAAGTCTGGGGAGATAACCTCAGTCAGTAAGGTGCTTGTGTGCTAACATAATGACCTGAGCTTGGTCACTAGAATGCATGCATGCATGCAAAAAAAAAAAAAAATCCTGTCTCCCAGGCACTGGTGGCGCACACCTTTAATCGCAGTAGGCAGAATCAGGTGGATCTTTGAGTTCAAGGCCTGGTTTACAAAGCGAGTTCCAGGACAGCCAGGGATACACAGAGAAACCCTGTCTTGAAAAATAAACAAACAAGCAAAAGCCTTTCTCAAAGTCTAATCCCAGTGCCAGCATCATAGGTATTAGTTCTAATTTATTATATTTCTAATGCTTATGTTAACATCATGCCTAAAGGACTGTTCTAGCTTCAGATTATGTCATCCTCTAGAATTGGTACCGTGGGACTTTGGCAGACCTCCCTGAAACAATGGTGGAGATTCATTGCTACCTTTTTGTAGCCTACTGATAAACTTTAATGTTTGATTCTTTCAGTTAGTCATGGACTTCGGGGGAATACCCCTAAATAAAACATTTTTATTTTATTGATAAACAAATAAAATCCTGTGCAACTGTTAAGAGACTTCACATTGCCTTCTAGAAACCCCTAGCCTAATAGCTCAGACTTTTTCTACTGAGCACCTGGGACTATCCTGTATTTTACTCTAGTATCTGCCACCTTGCCTCCTAGTGTGTGAATAGGTCAAAGGGTTCTCCACCTTGTTTGTGGAGACAGGGTCTCTTAAGGGCATAGAACTTGCTATTTAGGCTAGGTTGGCTAGCCAACGAGCTCCAGGGATCTGCCCATTTCCAACTTCGCAGTGACGGGATTATAAGCATGTACCATCAGACCTGTTTATTTTTTTTTTAAACCAGGTTCTAGTGGTTGAATTCAGGGCCCCATGCTTGCAAAACAGTACTTCACTGACTAAACTATTTCCCTAACCCCATCACCGTAGCCTTTGTGTATACCATAAAGCTTCACTCAGTCTAATCCTTACTATGAGTCCTCCCTTTTCTTGGCAGACAGTAGTGTGAGCTTGGAGTTCCCATATGCCCCAAAGAAAGGAAATGGAATTATCTTGTCGCCTCAGAAGAGCTTCCTTTTTTTGGGGGGGGGGCATTGAGTCCCTCAATAGTTGTATGCCAGACTCATAAGATACTTTCCTTCATAAACTGTCAAATGGGACAAGCAATTTGCTAATATGCATCATTTGCCTGTTCTTGTCTGTCCTTGAGTCTTCTGTTTAAAGAGTTTGTAGCTTTGTGATAAAAAGTAATTTTGGCGGTAAACACCTGCTGGCTCATTACAATATTTCCAAAGGAGGAAAATGGGAATAGTTAGATGTTATGGTCCTCTTCAAAATATTTTCTTTACAGGCCTTTCAGTTTCCCAGTTTTAATTTATCAAGAAAAGGCTTTGTAGATAGAAGAATGGTATTGGAGGTACTTTCAACTGATAGATTACTTATTGCATACATTTATTCTCCTTGTAGTAAAATGAGGCATGACTGTCATTGCAAGCCCTCCCATTGGTGGGGGGGATTTTCTCCAGAGAATTTGAGTACCATTGACAGGCAGTATACATGTTTTGCATATGTGTAAAGCCAAGCACAAAACTCCTCAGATTACTTAAATTTAAACCACTTCATTGTTCAGGTGCAGTTATTACTTTGTGTCTTGAAAAAAGGTCTTGCTCTGCAGTCCTGGCTGGCCTCAAAGTGGAGACCCTTCTGCCTTAGCTTCTGGAGCACCTAGTGTACCACACATGGCTTGTTAAGAAGCGTTTCAAGTTCCAGAACAGCCAGGGTAACATATAGAAATCCTGCCTAGAAAAACAAATAAACAAGAAGCATTTTATTTGAGACTGGGTAAGACTTTGCTGGCTAAGAAGTATTCAATGTTGGTGAAGGCTCTGTGTTCTAGTTTTTGGATCTGCTTCTCATAAGCATTTTTTTTTTCCTGAAAGGGGCTGCTGTGACTTCAAGAGTACACATGTACATTTATTGCTTTAAGAAAGTTCTGAGAAATGTCTTTAGCCATTTTTGTAAAGATCATAAGTTCCCTCACATAAAGCAAGTAGATCTTGCCAATTATGATACTGTACATAGAAGCTTGGCACTATACTATGCAGCCAGTGGTTTGTTTACAACAGCCTTGCCACACATGTGAATAATGCATTGTGGCAAATTGAAGACTGGAAGGAATTTTTGCTTTTCATCATTTTTGATACACATTTTTTTTTAAGTTAAACCATTTTATTTGAGGAAAGTGGACACCTGAACCTTGCCATTTTCGTGGACGAAGCAGAGGCTGCCTCCAGATCCAGTGGAACCTGAGCCAGGGAGCAGCACCAAGCACTCATGATCACTACTAGTAGGAGCTTGATACACATTCTTATAGGTTGATTCCTAATCCTGTTTTGGTCCTTCAGATTTCAGTGAACCATTTATCACTTGGAAATTAAGGTTGTTTTTCGATTTCTTTTTGATAAAATAATATTGTCAGTATCAAGTCAGAATATTAGAATGCAAATTCCTTTTAATTCATTTAGAGTTTGTGAGACACCAATGGGAAACAAGGCAGGGTATGTCAGTGTCTTAAGAAACAGAATGAGCCTAAATAAAAAGAAACAGTAATTCTGAATTTTAAGTATTTGAATTCAAGTCATATTGGTTGTAGTATTAAGTATTAATGTAGTTAAAAGGGAGGTTTATTTATTTACTTTGTAGGGTAACTTACAAGTGAAGGGATAGGTAACAGGGTCTGGGAAAGGTGAAGCACAGTCCAGTGGTGTTCTGGAGAGCTCTGCTAAGTCTTCCTCCAGCCTCCAGGGTCCTGGAACCAAGAGAGCCAGCCCCTCTGGATTTTGGATCTTCAGGGGTCCTCTCTCAGCTCTGCCTTGTAGGCGTAACAGTTACCGAAGCCTCAGTGGGGGTAGTACTTCCAGGTCAAAGTTGGAACAGCCACCCACTACAAAGTCCCAGGCTTGTTATTTATCTACTGTAGGGTCTTGGGCAAATGCTCCCACTTCCTTTTTACTTTGTTATTTCTGTGTTTGGGTGTTTTGCCTGCATGTATGTCTGTGTACCACATGTGTATCTGGTGACTGCAGAGGGCAGAAGAGGGGTTCAGAGTCTCCGGAAGTGAAATTACAGACTGTTCTGAGCTGCCATATGGGTGTTGGGAATCAAACCCGGGGCCTGGAAGAGCAACCAGTGCTCTTAATTCGTCAGCCCTTCTCGTTCACTTCTAAAAAGCCTTAGTTTCTTCAGTTGAACAAGGGATAGACTAGTTATAGTAGTCTTTTGTTTCAGTCTGCTTTGGGGATCAAGAAGAACCTATTCATGTGTGAAGTCTCTGTCTAAACAAAGAGCTGTAAAAAGCATCAGTTATCATTGGGATTAATGATGTAGTCCTCAGCAGCAGCCATCTGTTTCTTGTGGCTGTCACTGTCAAAAGCAAGATGTGAAAATGGCCCAAGGGTATTTCAATTATATACACGTTGACTTTCAATCACACCTCAAGTTTTTTGTTGTTTTTGTTTTGATAGTCAAGCTTACATGATTCAAATTATGAGCTGTCTCCTGGAAACCATTGAAATAGAGGACCTGAAGGGATAGTGGGGTCATATTAGCCAGTCTTTCCCTTCAAAGACGAAAGCTTAGGAAGTCAGACATACAGAAGTAGCAAGGGCTGCTTCAAGGCAAGGCCACCACTAAGGCGCTAGTTGCTTCTGTTCTTAGTTGAAACCCTGATTTTTGTAGTTAATAGTTTTTGTTTTGTTTAAGATACCATCTCTATAGCTCAGGCTTGACTTAAACTCATGGTCCTCTTACCTCAGCATCCCAAGTTTTAAGATTTATAGGCATATACAGGATTTATACAGTTTTGGTCATGGACTCCCCCAAAATTCATTGGTGTTGAAATGTTAGGGTTCTCTTCTTCCTTTCTGCTTTATAGCCCTTCTCCCTTTCTGATAACAAACAGTATGTCTCTCTCCAGAGATTGTCCTCTTTTGAAAGACATCCTAGAAACCGTAGGTGTGCCCACTGTAATCATGACGGTCTTTAAAAGTGGTCTGTGCTTTCACAGCCCTTCTGTCTGAATATAAGAACTTCTGAAAATCTTGAATTGCTTTGACTTATCTCTAGTTAATGCCTCATTGAGATATGATTACATCTGTTTTCTGTGATAGCTATAATGAAAGAAAGCTTATGTGAGTCAGGTGCTCTCTATATTGCCTTGTTTAATGTGCTAAAGGGTCAAGAAGTAGACAGCAAATCCTTTTATGGCTGAGGAAACAGTACAGAGTAGTTTGCTTCCACAAGGTTGTGGTACTAGTAACCAATGACCCTGAAGTTTTATTGCACAATAAAGAGGACAATTCTAAGGTGTGTTATTTGCACTTTTGCCAAGGCATGCTCATAATTTATAAGGTCTAAAACTGTGTTTTACAAAGTTTCTCACATTTCATTTTGAAAGTTGAAGACACACATGTATATAATTGAAACAGTATGACTCTAACACACTTATAAGAGAGGACAAAATAAGATTAATTCCATCAAAATCTTGATCCTATTTTGTAATCTCTTATCTACATGAATATGTTACAATTTTCCTTAGCTATAATCTCAGTGGTCTGTTCTTTTAATTTTACATTGTGTATTTTCTCATGTTAGTAGGTGTCCTTGTAATTATTATCATAGGTAGCCTATAGGTTGTTTCTGAGTTTTATATTGTTAAAATAAATGCTGAACAAACAGCTTCTGTCTGGGATGAACCATTAGGCAAAGGAAAGAGGGTGTCAGGTTCAATTCAAATCAGGAAACTCAGCAGTTAAACTAATAATTTCACCAGCTACCTGGAGGGCATAAAATAATTATAAGCAGAAAATAAAAATATAATTGATAACCTAGAGTATGGTGGCATGCATCAGTAATATCGACACTTGGGATGATAAAACAGGAGGATAGTGAGTTTGAGGCAGGTCTGAGCTACATAGAAAACTTGTCTCAAAAAATCAAAGCAGGGCCAGCAAGATGACTTAGCAGTGAAGGTGCTGGCCATGCAAGCCTGGAGACTTGAAGTCTATCCCTGGAACCCATATAAAGGTAAAAGAAAACAGACTCCACAAAGTTATTCCTATGACCTCTACTTATATACAACATGTGTTCACATACACATACACTAATAATAATAAATAAAATGGAATTACTGGGGCCTGGGAGATGGCTCTTCAGTAAAATGATTGTTGTGGAAATATGAGGATCTGATTTCGATCTCTGGTATCTACATATAAGCTGGGTGTGGTGACACATACGTATGATCCCAAGGTTAGAAAGGCAATGTTAAGAGGAATGTTCCCTGGAGCTTGCTAGCCAGTCAGTTTAGCTGAGTTTTCAAGCTCCCACATTCAGTGAAAGAGCCTGCCTGAAGAGATAAGATGGAAAGGAACTGAGGAAAACACTAAATACTGACCTTTGGCATCTCTCTATATGTTCAAATATGCAAACACACACACCTATGAACAGGTCCACATACACAAGTAACAAACAAAAATAAGCTGCCTAGTCAGTTTGTGTTTTGAGGAAAGGTCTCAGTGTGTTACCCTAGACTGGCTTCAAGTTCCTGGGCTTAGGCTGATGCTGTTTGCTCAGTAGCCTGGAGTACAGGTGCTCACACCACACCTGGTACAGGCTGGTTGGTCTTGAATGCAGATTCTCACCTTGAAATAGGGCTCTGTCAACAGGTACTTGCTGCCTTTGCAATGGAGGAAACCCTGTGGGAGGGTGTGCACTTTGCCTGACACACTGATAGATTGCTAGCAAATGCTAGTTCCCTCCAAAGATGTAATTTGACCATGGAATTGGGTGTTCTGCTGTTTGGATAAAACTTGACATTTTTAGGTTTTTAACTCAAATGTACACACAGCTGTGGATTTTCTTTCTTTCTTTCTTTTTTTTTTTAAAGATTTATTTATTTACTATGTATACAGTATTCTGCCTGCATGTGTCCCAACAGGCCAGATGAGGGCACCAGATCTCATTAATGGTGGTTGTGAGCCACCATGTGGTTCCTGGGAATTGAACTCAGGACCTCTGGAAGAGCAGTCAGTGCTCTTAACCACTGAGCCATCTCTCCAGCCCAGCAGTGGATTTTCTAATCGTGAAAGAAAAGATGGGTTGAATTTGTGGATTAAACTCATTAAACTTTATTTTTTGCTGTGTTTTTGAAAATGATCTAGTGTCTCATACTGCTAGGCAAGCCCTCAATCACTGAAATACACCCTCAATATAAATCCTTCTACAAAGCACATCATAATTATTTGGGAGCTGATCTAAAACCTCTGGCCTCAAGTTCCAAGGACTGCTAGCAAAATACTGAGTGCTGGGTTGATGGAGATAGGCTGATCCCTGGAACTCATTGACTAGACAGCCTAGCTGATTTGGAGAACTAGAGGTTCAGTGAGAGACTCTTTCTCAAAAATATAGTGGAAAACTGAAGAGGATACCTGGAACTTTGTTTCATATGCACACACGCAGACATGTATACACACATACACTAAAAAGAGAAAGAGAATACCAGGAACTTAAAAACCATAAAAAAATTACCGAGGTCTAAAATAAAGGTCACTGATCTGGTGAGGGAGGCATGTTCTCTTTCTTTGTCCTTAGTTGACACCCTGTCTCTTAATCCCCACATTGCTAAAACCAAAAGTGCCAACAGGTTCTAGGAATACAGATAGCATTCATGATGACAGTCCTAATGGCCTAGTAACCTCCTAAGGGTCCACTTCTGAATTCTATTTTCATTTAAGTCAGTTAAGAGGGACACAGCTTTGAAATGGTATCAGATGATTATTACAGATTCTCTGTTATTTAAAGAGCTTTTAATCAGCTTTTTTGTTATTTTTGTGTATGGGCCCCATCTCAGAATGAGATCTTCTGTATTTTAACAATATCCTTAAGGGTATCATGTGCATATTAAGTTTGAATAGCATATTTATAGGTGGTTCTTAGGAAACATTTTAATTATTTGGTTGAGGAATTTGAACCTAGGCTCTGGATGAACTCCAACATTTTGGTTTTGAATTATTACATAATTGCCTTTTATAGACCTTTCTTGCTGTCTAGACTTGGCTGACTTGGAACTTGCTGTGTGCCTTAAGCAGATATCAAAGTCATCCTCCAGCCTTAGCCACTCATGCTGGGCTACAGGTGTGTTCTTGCTTGCCTTTTAATGTGACTATAATAAATAGTTAATATCATAAAAACTTAATATGAGCACTCTTTAGAATTAGGCATAGTTGGAACAGTAAGAATTTAGAAGCAGCTTTTTAAAATGTTTTAAGAAAGTTACTTAGAAGACTTAATTTGGAATTCATACTGGTAGTCTGCGACTGTTTGCTTTACTGGAACATGTCACTTAAGAGCAGACTCAGCAGTCAAATTAGCTTAACAAATAATACTTAGGGTCTTTGAACAGATCTGTTCAGTTTTGAACTGGAGAATAAGGTTTTTTTCTTGTGATTGCCCCTTATCTTTGATAGTAATCTTGTTATTGTTTTCCCTGTGTTGATTGTGGGGGACATAGCACACCAAGAGTGCACTGTGGACACTGAATGAAGTAAAATTTGAAAATCCTTTATAAATTTTCAGATAAGTAATCAACCTAAGGGGTTTGCTTGGTTTTAAGGCAAACTGGCATATGGGGCCAAATCTAGTATGTGCTTGGAAGCAGTTGTCCATGGATATTCTGTTACAAATATAGAAATCCCCAGGTACCAATAATAAAGATAGGAAGCTTTTTATAGGTGTACGTACATGGATGAAAAAAGAACTATACACCTTGATTTTTTTTTCTTTAAAACTGAGTCATTGAGGTGGCCATGTTGGTATCTCACTGTCCAGAGTGCTGACTTGGTATCTAATTTAAAATATGAGAGAGATCAGTTTGACCTTGGGAACTGAGAGGTGTAGGAAATAGTCCCACTGTATCACATAATGGGCGCTTTGAAACTTCAAAGCGCTTTAGCATGTGGATGAACCTGAGGAAAAAGTGGAACACAAGGTAGAGCAGCTCTTCTCTTGTTCAACATAAAAAGAAAGGTCTCTTGTATGCATTCATGTTCCCCTGTTCACTCTTTGTCATGGTGACCTCCTTTTCTTTTCCTTCCTTTCATTTCTTCCCCTCAATTAACTTCCTTTGAAATTATTTGTCCCTGCCACCAGTGGTTGGCCATGAACCCTTTTGTCTGTCCTTGATAATTGCTTTTCCTTTTCTTTTTATCGTGGGATCAGCTCTTTCCAGCAGGTGATAAGGGAAGAAAAGATGAGTTTGGTTAGTTACCACATCCAGAAGTTGGCTCAAGATTTAGATCTGTAAATCTGAAATCACTCAGCAGGAAAAATAGTCCTCACTCAAGTAGAAAGAAATGGTGGCTGCTCCTGGGATGGTTAGGGACTTGTAATGATGATCAAGGATATGTGATTAGATAGGAATAGTAGGCAATGGAGTCTATTATAGATCGGATATTATATTACAAAATTAAAAGAGCATGGATGTTAACTAAGTGTTCTCACCACAAAAGTGCTATTAGCTGTGTGAAGTAAGGCATTTGCTAATTAGCTACAGTAAACTACTACACAGGACATGTACTTTAGAACATGGTGTTGTATATGATAACAGTTTTATCTGATAATTTAAAAAATTAAAAAATAAGACATATACATCACCCCTGCCCCTCCCCCTTCCGCCAAGATAAGGTGTGCATGCTCTAAGCCTAAAGTGAGGAAGCCTGAGATTTCTTGTGCTATTGACAGGAAGATGAAGAATAATTATTTTCTCCAATTATTTACCCCTTAGTTTTAGCTTTTTTGAGACAATCTTGGTTATAATCATAATGGCCCAGGCTGGCCTTGAATTCTATAGTTTTTCTACCTTAGCATCATAAGTGTTGAGATGACACCACAGTGGACTTTATTCCTCATTTCAGGGAGTGTTGGCTATAAGCAGCAGGAATTTTCTCAAATTCTTGTCAGTTTTATGTGCATTGTATGTTCCTGACTACATAGTTTAAACAGTATCTCTAGGGACACAACCTTCTTCCTCTTTGCAGATTCAGGGTATATATACTGCTCTTAGTTCTTGAACTGTTTATCATGAGGCCCTCCCTGTACTGGTGTATTTTGTCGTGCTGGAGAGTGAACCCCAGGACCTTGTGCATGTCATACATGCCCAGTCACCCACATCCTCAGCCTGAATTTAGGGACTTTAGTAGGCTTGCTCATTTCATTTTGCATCCCTAAGCCTTATTGTCCTATGTCTCTGTTCTTTATTCCTCAGACCCCTGACAGTGCAATCCAAGATAGGCACCCCCTACAGCTTTTCCTATGCTAGTGTCTCCATGGAAGGCTTGCCAGGATCACACCATTACAGGCCTCTCTTTTTTTTTTTTTTTTCTGTCGTACCTCTGGGGCAGTGCTTCATATGTGTGATAGTGGTATCAGTTGTTCCTTCATTGAGACAGAGCTGAAGCAGGAAGAATCATGGCATGCCCATACATACATATCAGAAAGCACATTTTACTTCTGTTTTGTCTTTACAACATGGAGGGGTGTAGAAATAGCACACTAAGCAAATACATGTTCATGGCATCATATACTTGAATGATAAATCTGGGTAGATGTTCTGGACAACTTGTTTGTGAATGATAGATTCCCCAATGCCAAGGAGTCCTAAGCTACTACTGGGAAAACTCACTTTATCAGCCCTTGTTTTATGATTTAACATGCCAGTGCAACCCCCCATGCAATAGTTTTTATGGTGGAAAGTCAAAATTAAGAGTCCTAGTGGGCATCCTCTACATGCAAGGCTTGGGTGAATTTGCTACTTTTTTTTTTTTTTCCCTGCTAGCCTGAGTTTATCGTTCCTGACAATCTTATTTCCTTAGAGTGACTTGTGTAATTCAGAAGAATGGATGAATAAAGAGGTGTGGTAGAGGGGGAACCAAGGCTGGAAGTAGTGAAAAAGTGGGACCATGGCTAATAATGTTTGACCAACCCGCCCTTTCTCTGTCAACAAATGAATGATTCACTTTGCTGCTTTTGTTATAATAGCCACAGTGTTTAGTTTCCAAGACTGTCTTGTGAGATACCCTTTTGCTAAAAGCCACATTTGAGTTAGAAGCCCATTCAGCATACCATGCATTCCATTTGACAAAAATTTCAGGATCCTTCCTGCTATGAAAATGTCACATGTGCTTAAAATGACGTTTGCCCCAAGCAGTAGTTTCAGTGTGTTTTATAATGATTTGAGTGTTCAAAGCAACTTTAATTTTCACTATTTCATTTTCAAAATGACATCAACCATTAAATATCAGCTTTTTATTTTTAAATATCAAACTGCAGGTTTAGTGAATATATAATGGAGAACAAAGGTGGTACTTTGTTTTTTTTCTTTTTACTATGACAGATAAAACAAGGCCAATTTGTCATCTAAACCATGCTGAATGCACACTATAGTAATGTTTCATGTTCACCTTGATAAGCCATGGATTTCTAGAACTTTCTCACCTTGGAAAATCAAGTATTTACTTTAAACAAAACCTTTCCCCCAACCTCCTGGCAACCACATTCTACTTTGTTTTTAATGAGTGTCTACTTTAGATTTCTCATTATAATTGGAGCCATGCATATTTGTTTCTTTCTGACTTGCCCGTTTTAATTGGTATGATGTCCTCCACTTTCACTTGTGTTACTGAAAATGTGTGTTGTGTTTGTGTTCATGAGCATGTACACAGAACCACATTTTCTTCATTTGTTATGTTACTGTTGCTTTTTGTCAAATATTCCTCTGGAAGCTTTTCTTGGAAAGTAAAACAACTAAACCATAGAGAACATAGAAAAATTAAATTGAGTCACACATGATGAGAAATGGGATTTCCATGTGTTATATTTAATATTAGATATTCACACTTGAATAATATGGAAGTCACTCAGCTGAAATTCTAGTATAAGTGGTTTAGGTTCACACTCCTCCTATACTATACCTATCTCTCCACATGTCCATTGAACTCTTTTTAGAATTACATGAGCATGATTAATGGTGACATTTTCTCCTAAACTTGTCTGGGCTTCACTAGAATGTGTTGGAGGCAAATAGGGGACAAAGGGGCAGGGCAGGAATGGGGCTGTTGCAGCCACGAAAGGATGGATGACCTATGAGCTCATTGGGGTTGGTACTGGGTTTTCTCATTGGGTGCTATGAGAGAAGAGGATATTGGATGGGCTAGGAAGGACTCCAGAGAGCAGGGAAGCTGGTAGGTAGCCTCTGTGGTTACAGGAGTTTTTCCTTTAACATTTCTGTTTCTGGTGGAGCTTCTGCTTTGAGGCAGTTATATCCCATAATGTCTCTAGGGATTATTCATAGTGGGAGCCTTTTTCTTTCACTCTAGTAAGCTGGCTATGATGATGACAGGTTTGGTAAAGTCTTTACAGATGAAAAGCTAAGTTGGATCTGATTTTGTTGGACTTTACTTGACTGAAAATTTTAACAATTGGATCTTGGATCATTTCCCATTCCTCCAATAGGGCATTATTTTTTCCTGTTGAAGGAATGGTACCTATGTACTTACTATATGAAAAAAGTGATAAATCATTTGAATAGGAAAGCTGTTGCTAATAAAGTTATAAGAAACAATGGCCAAACAAAACACGTGGAATAAGGTCTGGAATCTGAAGATTATTCCCTAAAACCCAGGTGTCCACCTTTTCATGGAAAAGCATGTGACCTCAAAGAACTGTATTCATTTTACTAGTAGGGGTCAGGTTGCTGTTTAGACCACAGATAGACAAGAAAAGCCCAACAGGATTTCTTGGATATAGTTATTCATCCTCTCAAATGTTGCAAAATCCTGGAGGGAAAGGAAAAGCAGAAAGGGGAGAGGAGGTGGTTGTTGGTTTAAAAGTTGGTGACTAACCAACTTGTGCTGACTAATACTGGTGAACTCATAATGAGTAACAGTAATGAATTTCAAGGTCTATAAGTAGAAGGGAGCTATTTAAAGGTTGCTTTTATAGAAAAGGGAGCCAAATTGTTGGTCACAAGAAAGGATTCTCTTTGGGGAACTTGGGAGTAATTCTTCAACTATCTACAGCCAAGTTTAGTTTTGAAATTTTTACAAGGCTAGAAATTGTGATCCTCCTGTCTCAGTCTTATGAATCATAGCCTGTACTGCCATGCCCAACTTCCAGTTCATTTTTAAAAAATGATTTTATGTAAAGGTATTTTGCCTACATGCATACCTGTATACCACGTGCATGCCTGGTACCCTTGTAGGCCAGAAAGAGATGTTAGATCTCCTGGAATTGGACTTACAGATGTTTGTGAGCCATCATATGGGTGCTTAGAATACAAAAACCTGGGTCCTCTGGAAAAGCTAATTCATGTCTTCAATACCCAGTTCATTAAAAAATACTATAATGGGTTAATCTGTAAAATTAAGAGATTAACACTTCACCATTTATTAAAGTTTAGATCTTTGGAAATAGGTAGATGGGCAGCATGAATGTTTTCATTTTTATTTGGACCCCACAAGTGGTTGAATTATTTTTAAGAATTATTTTGAGCAGTAGAAATCATTTTTCTTTTTTGACTGGAGAGGTGTTGTCCATCCTGAGAGAGAGGCTGTTTGCTGCCTTCCAGGGATTGGCTGTCTGAATGCAGAAGGGTTTTGAAGTCTGTAGGAAGACAGGAAGTTATCATGTTGATAAACATTAAAAGGAATGAGTTTCTTCAGATTGTACAAAGGATGGTACCACAAAGGAACGGCTTAATGTGTTTAGTGACTGGATTGGTGGTAAACCTTATCTTAGTGTTCTGGCATGATAATGAAGCTTGAACCCTGAAAGAAGACATTTCTAGGGAATAAAGCAGAAACTTATTTTGTACAGTCAGTGAAATCATAAAGTATTATATAAAGAACTGTGCCTATTTAATGTGTCAAGAATAAGCTAGAGAAAAAAACATTTCTATTGGTATGGATGAGACCTTTGGTCACTGAAAAAAATAGAGTGCCATCTAGTGGAGTCATTTCACTCATGTGCACTGCCCTGAGTTCTCAGAAGATTTACGCTCCTTGTTTTGTTTTCTTTTGTTTTGAGACAGAGTCTTACTGTGTAGCCCTTGCCTGGAATTACCTCTGTAGCCTAGACTGGTCTTGAACCTGCAATGGTCTTCTATGATTAAGGCATGTATTACCTAAAAAGAACACCTCCACATGATTTAGGCTCTAAATTTTTATTTATTTTTATTTTATATACATTGGTGCCAAGAATAGGCTAGAGAAAAAACATTTCTATTGGGATGGACGATGCCTTTGGTCACTGAAGAAAATAGAATGCCATCTAGTGGAGTTGTTTGGTGTTTTCCCTGCATGAATGTCTGTGTGAAGGTTTCAGAACCCATGGAACTTGAGTTACAAACAGTTGTGTTGCCATGTGGGTGATGGGAAATGAGTCCAGGTACTCCGGACGAAGCAGCCAGTGCTCTTAACCTGGTGCCCTTAGGTTCTTAATATAATATGAAATAATTTATTTTTTTTCTCCTGTACTGTTTATTTTTAAAGATTGTTTATTTTGAACTGATTTAACATTTGCAGAAGAGTTAAAGAAATAGTAGAAAAATTTCTAGCTTCCTCAGTTAGCCATGGTATACACACTTATAACAACCAAGAAATTAACATGGTACAAAAGTTCCAATTTCCAGACTCGATTTAGACTCATGAATTTTTCCACTTTTTTTTTTTTTTATTCTGTTCCAGGATCCCATCCAGGATCTCACAGTGTTTTTATTCATGCCTCCTTAGGCTCCAAAATCTGAAACAGTTCTTCATCAGTTCAAAGGCTGCTTACTAAAAATACTTCTTTGGATAATGGTTGTTGTAAAAATCTCTTAAAAATAGCCAAAACTTGGAAAAATGCAAAGGTGTAGCAATGAGGCAAGACTTCTGACCTAAAAATATTTATCCTGTTTGTACACATATGAGAAATGTTTTTATGTTTGCAATGGGTTTTCTAAGTTTTACTTGTCTTGAAAAGTTAAGTCACTCATGTTTCACAATTTTGTCATGTTAATTAAAAAGAAAATTGAACCTTGGGGAAATTTCACATGTTGCCTTTTGGTCACTGGTCTCATGTACATGGCAGGTAAAAAAGGGAAGACATCTCAAAGCAATTACAAAGTAAACCTCAGTTGACTAACAGTTTTTCTTCTGATGGTAGGAAGATAAAAGAAATGTGCTAAAATGATACAGCCTAATGCATCAAATAGTTTCCTTTTCAAATTAGATTTATTTTTTTATTTTATGTGTGAGTGTTGTGCCTGCTTGTAGGTGTACCACTTGTATACCTAGTGCCTGTGGAAGTCAGAAGATGGTATCAGATCCTGTTAATTAAAAAGAAAATTGAACCTTGGGGAACTAGAGCTACAGATGGTTATAAGCCACTGTGTGGCACTGGGAATTGACTCCAGGTCCTCTGGAAGAGCAGACAGTGCTCTTGATCACTGAGCCATCTCTCCAGCCCCCAAATATTTTTTGAAAATACCAAGGTATGTGTTTCAGATATTTAAAATAATTGTGATATTTAAACATGCACATTGGTCTGGTTAGTAAATAGTTTTTTACCATCTGCTCTAATTGTTCTAAACTTTTACTAAAGCATGTATTTAAACATTTCCATTACAATTTTTATTTTGTTTTGTTTTTGGAGCTGAGGATCAAACCCAGGGCCTTGTGATTGCTAGGGAAGCACTCTATCACTGAGCTAAGTCCCCAACCCCTCCATTACAATTTTTATTAAGCGTTAGAAATGAATTTTGGTCTTTGCCTTTTTTTGTTATCTCCAGGCTGTATTTCAGAAGTTAGAACAGTAAATCAGGTAAAATACAGTTTGGGTGTCATTTTAGTGGTTTGTGGCTTCTTACTTCACAATCACACATTTCCTAAGACTGTTTAGATATTGACCATAGTGAACACTCATATATCTGAAAGCTATGAAAAGGCCTGGTGTTTCCTGAGGATATACTGATTTTCTTTATTATTGTTACTCACCGACCTTTCCAAAATAATTGTCACTAAAGATGGTGGAGCTGTATGAAATGAAACTGCCTCCCTGACAAAGAATGACTCAGGAAAGGCTTGGGCCAGCAGGGACAACTTTGGAAAGCTTGCCATCAATTAATGACAGTTAGGAGAAGGAGCGATGTTTTCTCGTCAAAGATCCCAACAGGCCTGGAGTTATGATCAGCCCATGAAGCAGCCAAACTGTGGGGGCAGAATGTTTTTGGCAGTTCTCATGCCTCCTTTCTCTGAATGTTTTACTTGACTAGGAAAATACAGATGTGTTGTCCTTTCAGACCTGTTTTTTCTTAGTACATTTTTAATTTGTCTTAACCTACACACTAAGTTAAGGACAGAAAACAGTATGGATGTATAGTTAATCCTCTCTGGAAACACCCGCACAGATAGGCCCAGATATATGTCCTAAGTGATTTATAAGTTCAGCCAACTCAAAAATGAAGATGATCACAGCTACCCAACACTAGGACTCTTAACCCTGTCTTTTCTCTCTGTCACTGTCTCTCTCATGTCTTTGTTAATCCAACTAGGTTAAGTTTCTTGCCACCTGCTCTTATCTTAGTTGGTGTTTGTGACTATTAACTATTATTTCTGTCAGCTAAGGTGGACACTCACTGAAGCCTTGAGGTCATTCTGAAACCTCAGGTCTCAATGAAGACCAAGGTCTTTCTGTAGGCTTTGGCACAAGTACCTCTTTTGCTGTTGTTCCTCACACCAGGGTTGACCCTGCCAATGCCTCTAATCATGCAAAAGTAAACTTACAAAAACTACAAATGATAAAAATGACCTCATAGAACACAGGAAGCAAGCATATTTTAGGACTGCATGAAAGGCAGCCATCCATATGAATCTGTTTACACAAATACACTAGGTTATATTACATCTTCTGAGCTATAAAAGAACCTTCCAAGGAAATGACAGAAATAATCTGCCTAGTGTGCTTTATCCTGGCTGAATTTTATAAGTTTGAGTTTGGATTCTTTAGAACATAATTTTAACACTAATGCTCCATAGGGATGTGACTGTATTTCACAAACCTCCATTTTATTTTGACACAAAATATGAGTTTATCATTAAGCATTTCAATAACATTTTGGCTTCCTTTATATATTTCTCCTCTTCCATTAAGTGGGAAATTTTAATAGTTCTTCTTGTGGTTGTCTATTATTAAAAATGGCTTCATGTTATTCTAGGACAAGCTTTTTCAAATGGTGTTAATTTAGATGTTTTAGGGACAGTGTTGATGGCCAAAGACATGAGGTAGATTAAGAAAATGAGTTTGTTTTTCCTCTAGAAATATAAAGGTAAAGTTTGATGTCTTAATGTAATGTCTCCTAATTAACTTTCCTATGACTCACAATGGGCGTTTTAGTAAGCTTTGGTTGTAGTAATTTCTCTCCAGTCTCCAAAGCAGGAGCATCATAGAAGACAGCTGTTAGGTGAGGTAACTGCTTCCCCGACTGCTGGCTTTGGTGGGCTATTTGGACATTTTAGTTCCGTAAGACAGTAGGTCACTTTGTCACTGTTCTTAGATAATGTTACATACTCTATGGCTAAGCTCCCACCTTTTAAAGGGTTCAAATGTGGAGGAGAGAGGAATAAGAAACTTTGAGATAGAAAGAAACCAGAGAGGAGACAGACAAAAACACAGGTTAGCTTTGGGAGGACCTGTTTCAAAATCCACCTGCCCCTTCTGTCTCTTCAAAAGGGTTTTTTATAACAATGATAAGGTGCAGGGCAAAAGACATCCCCCTTGCTAGATCAAAACATACTGCACAGCCAAGTGCAGACCCTACCAAACACCTGGTAACCATGCCCATTGTCCAATTATCCCCTTATGCAGCTATGCTGTGTAAAGCAACCTCAGATTATCAGATCCTTAAGTTATCAGTATGAAACATCTATGGGTATCTACATTTCCCCAAACATGTAATACTACACATAAAATTTATAGGCTGAATTCATGTAGTATTTAGTATATCTAATCTTTTTTCTAAATTGTAGATTGATCTAATTAAAAGTAATGTTTTTGTATAAGTACTATAAATCTGTTTCTCTTATAGACTCTAAAGCACCTCTGCTTTTAAAATAGACTGCTTTTGGCTATGTTTGGTTTTCATGACCATTCTTCCACTGTAATGTGAGACTGTTCTAGAACAGGTGGTTTGTTGGTTGTAATTTGCATATATCATAAACATGAGTTGCTCATCAATACAAAATGATTCTGTAAATCCTCAGACTCCTTTTGTCTACATCTTTACATTCCTTAGTGTGGGCTGAGCAAGGCTGTTGTTGAAAAGCTATGGGTTCCTTTTCCATCATTTGTAGTGTGAAGCTATCACATTGATGGTATACTTTAAGTGATCATTGCAACCACATACTAAGCAAGAGAGTTCCATCATGTAGCTAGACTCATTCTTTGCTAGTAGTAGGAGAGGTTTGTAATGGACTGTCCTGTTTAGGGTGAACAAAGCATCTAGAAAAAGCTTCTTTTGAACTTGGATTATTGTGTAATTTAAAAACTCATTCCTTCTCAGGAGCTACATATTTGAAGATAACCATATTTGGTAATAAAATATGTGGCTTACAGGAGGTACCAGTGATTCCTAGCTAGCTATATCCATCCCTGCCTGCTTCTTGATAAACAGATGGAGAAACTGAGTCCTGAAAAGTTTCAGCATCCTTGAAGTTACCCAGGAAATTAAGAAGCACAAAACAGCCTGAGAAAAGGTCAAGATGATACTTCTACTCTATCTCAAAGATCTAGTGCTGCTCAGCTTTGTAAGTATCAACCTTTTGATTATATATCATTCAGGATCTAAAACCAAAACCAAAAAACCATGTTAAACTTGCTTTGAAAATATACATGTGTTACGCTTTTAAAATGGAAGGATTTTAGCATCATTTTTGTCTGGCCATACGTTATGGATCAGGGCAAATTAACCAGCCACTTTCAGATTTCCTCTTTGAAATCTCAGTCATAGATGTATTCAAACTTCCTGTCAAATCACAGTTCACAGAAATTATCTCTAAGCTGCTTTTCATTTACTGGCTGAATGATGGGGGTTTCTATGGAGCAGAGCTCATATTCTTCAAGTTCTGAAGAGACCTACCTTTGCTGGTGTTCTCCAAGTACCTGAGCTTATGGAAGGTCTAAGTGACTGGGGCCAGGTGAAACATCTTTTTGGGTAGCTTCTTCCTTCTTACTTGCCACTTGAGGGTCAGATCATAAGACACCTAGCTGAAAAGCTCCCTTGTGGAATATACGCAAGTACAAAGTCCAGAAACATATTTTCATGCGATTTCATTGGTTAGTATTTCTTATGTGGTAGACTCTGACAAGTGCTCACTACATTTCATTCTTTCCTTGACATTGGGAGGAAAAGATGCTTGACCTTGCTTAGAAATAAGGCCATAGCTAAATAAAGAGATATTGAAGGTATGCCCCAAGGTCACATAGCTAGAAAGTGGTAGAGCGCTTGCCTAGCAAGCACAAGTTCCTGGGTTTGATCCTCAGCGCCGCCCCCCCCCCCCCCCCCCCGCCCAAACTGGTAATCCCATTTCACAAATTTGTCTGTAGATTTTCCTTTCTCAGACTGATAGAAGTCATTTCACCCAAGATTATAGTTGTTTTAGAAACTTCCAGCAATTTCTCTCTTTTTTTTTGGGGGGGGGGGAGAGCTCTTTGAGTGGTTGCCTCAGCCACCTTGTGGGTGACTTGATTATATTTCTTTCAGAAATGTCTATTTTTCATAGGGATTGTATACCAAGTTTTGTTTAACTGTCAGTAGCTGTGGTTAACAAAGCTGGACTTCTTGTTTTTTTTTTTTTTTTGTTGTTGTTGTTTGTTTGTTTTGAGGCAGGGTCTCATGTAGATCAGGTGGCCTCATTTTCTTTGTAGCAGAAACTATTCCTAATCTCCATCTCCTGAGTCCCTGAGCCACCACACCTATCTTTGGATTGTTTGTTGTACTGGAATTGGTTTATTGTTGCAGACTGGAGTCTTTTTTTCTTAAAGCCTTCTATGTGGTGATTTACTATATATAAATCTTTAATGGCAGCCACTTGTCCCTCAAGTTTCAGATTCCATGATGGGTTTATTCCTTGAAAGTGTAGGGAAACATTAGAGAGTCAAAATGTTTTCCACTGTGAGAATGCCGGTTAAGTCTGGGTAGAAACTGTCCATTAGAAGTGTTCATTATATTAGGATTTAGCTGAAAGAGAGGTGCAACTTTCATCATGTCTTTTCTTTGCTCTTCCTGGGTTTAAGGAGAGAACTGTTAAGAGTCACTTTTGTCTGGACTGTTATGCTGGTGGCTGGGCCCTGTTTTGGAGACTTCTTAATCCCAATGTTATCGCCTCAGCAGTATCTGGGCCATCTTGGTCTTGGGCTTAAAACCTTGTCCAGGCCTCGAATCATTACTTTTCTACATTGTCACTGTTTTTGGTCTAGCTCTTTATTTTACCACTTCAAGGTTCTCCTCTCACATTGTAACAGAATGATTCTCTACTTGATCACTAAAAAGAAGCACATATGTGCCCCTTATTTCTCAAAGTGACTTCGTGGTGAGTTCACTATGCCTGTGTTGGTGGTGATCAGCTAAGTCTTCGGAAGATTTATTTATTGTATTGGTAATTTATTTGCACTCTTCATTTCTCCTTAATAGTTAACACTCATTTCTTGTTGAGTTTTATGTGTAGTAGTTTGATGGATATATTGACTAAAGTTGAAATTCTGTGGTAATAGCATACCCTCTCCCAGCATATCTCCTCATATGAGGTCAAATCAGTGCTTACTTTTATTTAGTAAATAAATAAAGGATAAAGTGTAAAGGATGCTATGATGAGACCCTGGGACTTGGACTCAATTTCATTTTTACCTCTACAAGGTATGCAGTCCTGGACCAGTCATTTCCTGTAGCTAGACCTCAGTCATCTGTGAAGTAAGGGATAGGCCAGGAGGTTTATGAGGTTGATTTCAACCTTGAATCTTTGTCTCTGACTAAGAGACAGTAGCCAATCAGTTGGATACCATGAAAAAACCTCATCTAACTCTATATAAGTCCCTGCCTTGGATGGGAATGGCTGTCCCACGGCTTCCCTGAGGAAGCTATGCCAGAATCCCAAGTCATCTCCTTTTGGACAGCTGAGTGCAGTGCTTTTCAAACTTCTTCTTTAACAGCTGAATTCACTTCAAAGGAATAAAGCATTAAATAAATCTGTGGTATGTATAGATAGACAGAAGCTATGTTAATGGCTAGAGAGCTGGTGAGTGAGAGTCCCAGAAGGTGGTTCAGAATGTTTTTCTGATTTGAGAAGGTGTAGAGAGAATTAATTTCTTGGCTTTCCTGGCCAGTTTATTCTTAGACCTGGTGCCTCTTGTAGCATAAGCCAGTCTTGTCCTTAACCTCCAGCCACGCAGATCCAGATCCTCGTTCAGTTCATTGAATATTTCAATACTCTGTAAAGATTTGAATGGCTATGGTAATCATCATCATCATCATCATCATCATCATCATCATCATCACAGTAGTGTGTCAGTCCTCTTCAACTCTCCCTCCCACCACCAGTATCTGATTGGTATGAAAAGACTGGAAACGTTTCTGTGATAATTAAGAAGATACCAGGTCAGGGTTCAATTTCATTTTATTTTTATTTTTTTATTAAGAAATTTTCTGTTCATTTTACATACCAACCACAGATCCTCCTCTCTTCCCATTCCCCTATGTTCCCATGCCCCATCACTTGTCGTCCTTTATCCCCCTCACCCATGGTTTGCTCATGTAGATCACATCTATTTCTCCTTTGCTGGGCTTCCTAGGGTACAGGAGGTTTATTCATATGGATCTTGTGACTCTTTCTTACAGTTTCATCTGATGAAACAGCGTTACAATTAGTTTTCTTACCACTGTGACTGAATATCTGACAAACAACTTCAGGAAGAAAGATTCATTTTGGCTCATTACTTCAGAGGTTTTAGTGTAGTTTGATGGGGGAGACATACATAGCAGAGCAGATCAGTTTGTGATGTGGCAGAGGAAGCAGAGTGGACCAATAACATGAAGGGCCAGGGCAAGATACTGCGCACAGGACGTAAGGCCAGTGTTATACTTCCTCTAACCAAGTCCCACCTTGCCCTATCCTATCACCTTCCAATAGTCTATTTGATTTTAAATCCATTAATGAGTTAAATCACTGGATCAATTACAAAGGCCTCTATACAGATGTCATCACAGTGTCCCCCAGAGCTGTGCTTTGTTTCTCAATTCAGTCAAGGTGGTTAGAAATCAAAATTAACTACTACAAATAGTTAACATGAATAATTGTAGCTCTGAGTAGCTTAATGGTTAAAAACCTTTCAAAGGAGATCTCCAGATCTTGATGTGAAAACATTTAAGGAAGCAAGAATCCCTATAAGGCACTCTCTTCTAAAGAGAGAGGGAAAATATTCCAATTTATTTTATGAGGACTGCATTAACCTGACTCTGATGGTTTAAAAGAACACACTTCTTAAGACCAATACTTTTTATGGACATTAAAAAATATCATAGAGGTCTTAGTCAAATATGTGTTCATAGCATTCCATTTTTAGTATCTAGAGATCTGTAATGATATTCCTTTTTGTTCTTGAGATTAATAGGTTGTGGGGTTTTATTGTTTTTAGTCTCTCTCTCTCTCTCTCTCTCTCTCTCTCTCTCTCTCTCTCTCTCTGTGTGTGTGTGTGTGTGTGTGTGTGTGTGTGTGTGTGTGTGTGTATGTGTGGTGTTTTTGAAATCATTTTTGTCAAGTGTTTTAACTGCTGTATGTATATTGTCAAAAAATCAGTTTTTGGTTTCAATGCTTTCCTCCCAAGTTTTCTGCTTTCTGTTTCATTGCTCTCAGCTCTTAGTCATTATTTATTATTTGGTCATTTCCATCCTTTTAGCTTTAACTACATTTTGCTTCTAGTTTCCTCAAGTAGAAGCTTGGGTCATTGATTAGGGGGCCTTCCTTTGCTTCAAATGGAAGGATTTAATGCTATAAATTTCTCTATATACACAATTTTTTGCTGCATATTTTGTTTTGTTGGTTTGAGTGTTTTGTAAATAATTTGGCTCAATTAATTGGTAGAATCCTATTTCTGTATATTACTTAGAGTAATTGTTGAACAAGTAGACTTGTTTAAATAGAGTTGTACAATAGAAAACTATCAATTGTTTGCCTCATCTAGTTTTCAAGTTGATTTTTTTTTGGGGGGAATTATTCTAGATAAATTTCATTCAGATTTTGAGATTACTCCACATAAGGTGATTCCATTTTTTGAAATTGTGTGTTTATAGTCTGTGATACATATTTTCAGCCAATATGTTGTTAGCTTTTCCTCCCATGAACTGCATATTATCTTTTCTTCTCATTTCTTTTATTCCTTTACTGTTCAAATGAGCTAACATTTACATCTATCCCCAGGTTTTGTTTATTTAATTCCTCAAATTTCTAACAGTTCTTTATATATATATATATATATATATATATATATATATATATATATATATATATATATATATATATATAAACTTTTTTAATTAGCCATTTTGGCATTGGCATGTGTTATCTTTTCATGTTGAATAATACTGACTATCTGGTTAGGCCCAATGAGCAATTACCATTTTACCTTCAGTAAGCTATGTTCTCACTGTCATCCAGTACCATTTGTGTGTCTGCTCCAGATGGCCAATCTGGAGCTTCAGCACTTTTGCTGCCAATTCTTTGGTAGGTTATTTCTGACGAGATCTATATGTCCAAGCCTCAGAGGTAAGCCTGTGAGTTTATTAACAATTAGGAGGGATATTTGTTTACTAAGCTCCTTCTTCTATATGAATTTTTTTTTTTTGAGATACTTCCAGTTCTACTGGACTTTTTTTTTTTTTTTGTCATTTGGCCAGAAAACTTGGACTTTAGTTACTGTCTTCCGGCATGAACTTTACAACAGTGTCTGAGTTTTTACAGCCAAATGACTAGACAACAAAGGGATTTAGCCCCACCTTTTTGGAACCCCAGCTCTGCTGAACCCAGAGGGAGGTTTTGTTTCAGCTTTGCCGACTTCTCTTGTTGCTGGCTGCCATCTAGACTCCTGGGATAGTTGGGGATGGTGGCCTGAGATAGCAGGGGGAAGGAGAGAAATGGAGGCTACAAGTATCAGCAATTTTCTTTCATGGTTAGAGCCAGAGAGCTGTGGGCATCCTGTTTCTCCCTCTGCCAGCAACTAGTATCTGGCACCAGTAAATTAAGCCTGGACTTGGGCACAATTTTGCTGGTATTTTAAGTTCTGATGTCTTTCTTCGACTGCCTCCCACTATTGACTTTGCAGAGTCCTCATGTAATTGCTCCAGGTTTTATAATTGTGAACCCTGGTTAAGACAGGGGACAGAATGTCCTGACTCTTATTCGTGTCTCATTGTGAATTTCATAATGGTGTGAGACTAAACTATGGAGGACATGACTGTAGCTTTTTCAAGCTTTACATCTTTGCTTAAAATCATTTCTACAGTCCTTAGTGCATGAGCTGGCTGTTTGGAGCTTGGGGCATATGCGGGGACACTTTGCTCAGCCTGGAAGGAGGGGACTGGACCTGCCTGTACTGAGTCTACCAGGTTGAATTGAATTCCCAGGGGAGTCTTGGCCCTGGAGGAGATGGGAATGGAGGGTAGGAGCTGGGAGGAAGGTGGGGGCAGGGGGGGAGGACAGGGGGAACCCATGGCTGATATGTAAAATTAAAACACAAATATAATTAAAAAAATTTGGAGGGAGATGTGGGTACTAACCATCACTGAACAGCCCTAGTTCCATCAGCCCATGAAACAAAACCATAAAATCTTCAATAGAATGGAGATGTTTGTGAATTTTTTTAAAATGTCATTTACCTATTCATTAAAACAAAGGTGCTAGGAATGTAGTTCAGTGATAGCCTTTTGCTCCATCCCAGGCAAACACACACACACACACACCCTTTCTTCTGTTCTAATGCCTCATTGAGGATCGAACCACTGAACTATATGCCCACCCATATTTCTTTACCTTTTGTTTTAAGACACAATACTCCTCGTTCTATAGCCCGTGCATGCAGCCTTTGAACTTAGGATCTTTCTGCTCTAGCCTTCCAAGTAGGTGGAATTATAGGAATGTACCATCAGGCCCAGACAAACTCAAGAATTTCTGGTCTTTCTATTCCAGTTTAGTAAAAGGACCATGAAAATATTTTTTTTTTTGTGAATCTAATCAAGCAGATTCACTCTGTTGAATGAACAGGTACCTATTTCATGAGAGCTTTGCTGTATATAAATTGTGAGTCATATTTGGGATTTGGAGTTTGAAATATGCTTATAATTCCTGTAGAACTGATTGTTTTGATCATAGCTAAAAATAGTTTCCTGGGGATCTGGGAACAAGCTTCTGTGAAGATCTAAAGTAAGATGGAAATGCCTCTCTTAGTGAATGGTGAAATGGTTTAAGGTATTCCCAGGGTGGTGAAGGATATTCAAAGACCTGTTGTTCCTGAGAGGTTAGGAGCAGGAAGTGAGAATGGAATATTTCAGGGAGTGGGGGTTTGTATTTCCAGGAGCAAGATGGACTGCACAGTGGGGAAGGTCTGGCTCCAGCTGGAGCCCACTCACAGGATGTCAGGGCAAGTGTGACTTCAGGTGGCAGGCCAACTGGATTCAAAGCAGGGGCCTCTGGCCACACATCCTGAGTTTCCATGGTCTAATGTAGTAGGCTTGAAAGAAAGGGTGGATGCAGGATGCTGGCAGGGGCTATGCAGTGCGTGGGCAGTAAGTCTTAAGTGGCAGTGGGTGGACATCACAGCATTTCATCTGCTTTTCCTTTGACACCTTTTAAGATACAAACTACAGTATGCAAAGGCTTATGCCAATGTCTGCTTACAGGGATCTTGCAGACCTCTTAAATCCTTTTGTGTTCTTAGGAGCACAAGGGAAATTTTTATTTGGGTACCATTTACAACAAGTAAGGAGATGTAAGTTTAGATCGAGAATTTGTCCAGTTTGATATTCAGCAGTTTTATAGTGGATGATTCTAAAACCCTGACATGATTTTCAGATGTGGATGGCTGTAAAGGATGCATTAGATTTCTCTTAACTTTTACTTAGAGAAGGGCTGTTCAGAATATTTAGCAGGTTGGGTTTCAGAATTTCAGCAACTTTATGGTGTTATCATGCAGTTTGACAGACTGAACTTGCACTTAGAGGAAATGGAATGTATTTTTAACCACGGGAATATATTGTACCTAAGAAACATAAGAGAGTATGTCATGTTTCAGCTGTAATTAATATTTCACTGGTTACTTTTCAACTGCATGGCATGCTTAAACTTAGCTTTCATTTGAGCCGTTTCTAGTGTTTCCTGATTGTCAAATGTGAAGAGTTAGAAAAATAAACCTGCACTTCGGGGACTTCCTTTATCCAGAGATCTCTGGCATAAATTCTTAATTTCGAGAGAAAAAATTTTATGTCTCCCCAACAAATTATACAATATTCTGGGAGGAATTAAGGAGAGGAGTGAGAATCACCATAGATACTTGGGTGGGAGGTTGTAAGTACTGGGGGATATATGAGCTGCTATTATTAAACATCTTTGTGGGGGTGCTGTGTTTTTATGACTGCCTGAGAGGGTTCATTGAAGTGGAAAAAGCACTGGAAGTGTTTACTTAGTTCAGGTTCTTGCTGAAACTTAGGAATTCCATTCCTCCTATTGAGAAAGGTACAGCATGGGCTTTCATTGTATTATTTTGAATATAATGTCATATTTGGAATTATGAGTGCCTTGGAAATCAGGTGCCTGGAAGAGACATCTCAAGGGATAGAAACTGAAGTTGACTGTTGTTAAAGATGACTACCATTAAAGGTGTGAACTGCATTTTCAAAAGTTTTCATATGTAGGATACACTTAAATATATTTTTCTCAAGCTGTTTTTCCGTCATCATTTGGGCTTCTCCCATTTTGCCTGGAGCTCTTTGTCATGAGGTGATAATGAGCTGGTGACCTGGTCTGCATGCAGTATAACTTGTGTGTAAAGGTGTAAGGTGTGTAAGGTCATTATTAAATTGCCTCCAAGCTTTAAATAACACAAACCAGTCAGGAGCACTGCATTGGAGTAGCAGTAAGGAGACTGTTTGGAGTGGGGGAAAAAAAACAGTGGGATGGCAAAGACAGGACTGTATCATACTGTGAGGACACTGCTTTGTGAGCATCACATGGCATTACTGTAGGCTTTAAAAAGATTAATTTATTCATTTTTTATGTGTGTGCGCACCATGTGAGTTTATGCACACCGTTTGTGTAGGTACCATAGACACCAGAAGAGAGTGTAGTGTTGGATCTCCTTGAACTGGAGCTGGAGCTACAGATAGTTGTATATCACATTGTGTGCATGTTGGGGGACCAAAACTGCGTCCTCCAGAAGAGAAGCAAGTGCTCCTAACCACCAAGCTACCTCTCCTGCCCCACAAAATTCTACCTTGAATTGCATTGCAGTCCCAGAGCAGGCCTGTGTTCTCATCTGCCCCCACAACACTTTCTCTTCTATAGTATCCTAAGTAGCCAGAGAGCTGTAAAAATAACTAACCATGACATCTGGTACAGTATTATCATTCTTGGACATTTCAGAAGGCTTACCACAAATTAAAACCTTCATGAAGAGGCTGTGCAGAACTCGTGGAGAGGAGAACCTTCGAAAGCAAAAAAAATAAAAAAAAATAAAAATAAAAAACAAATTGTGAAGAATGGACAATAGGGAGGAAGGTCATATAGACTAATGATGGTTATTTTGCATGCCAGAAATAGCTTTCAGCAAACTAGAGTGCACTGGGGATGCTGCAGATTCAGAACTTGGGTGCATTCTCATGGAGAGTATCAAGTTCAAAATGTTTGTAGAAAGTTCATTGCATTTTTAAAAAACATGCAGTTGTTTCTTACATGATACAATTCATTTATGCCACATGTCTTGTATGAGAATATTGAAAGTGGACAAGACAAGATAATGAACCTAGATTTCCTGCAAACCCTGTACTATTCAGCGTAGAGATTTTGAGCATCAGAAGAATTGCTCTCTAGACTTGTTCTAGACACACTGTCCTCCTTGTGCTGAGTATAGATTAGAGTAAGAAATGGTTAGGAAACAGAGGGTGGGCTGTGTTAGGAACTTTAAGGAGGTAACACAGAGATAAAAGAAGGATGAGATTTAGCTAAAACTGAAGGCTGCTGATTTTATATAACGAGTGCATTTTATTCTAGTTTTTGAAGACCAGTCTCTTTTGTGTGTGGAGCTGAGGATCGAACCCAGGGCCTTGTGCTTGCTAGGCAAGTACTCTACCACTGAGCTAAATCCCCAACCCGTCTCATTTTTAATTGTGGCATTTGCTTTGATTATTTGGAAGATGGTCTGTGCTTTTTCAAATTACATTTAAGAAGATGCCACCCCGACCTATAGAACAAATGAACAGCAAAAGGAAAGGAGAAAGGAGGGTACAAAAGAACCACTTCTCATTTAAAAACAATTTTCTATAATATCTTTTCAAATAAATGTGGAACATGATACAGTTAATTGAATATTAACTTTTCATTTGGTAATAATTTAACTCCTAAAGAAAATGACCAAACACTCCAGAAAAGTCTTTTTTTTTTCTTCTTTCGTTTTTTTGAGACAGGGATTCTCTGTGTAGCTTTACGCCTTTCCTGAAACTCACTTGGTAGACCAGGCTGGCCTCAAACTCACAGAGATCCGCCTGCCTCTGCCTCCTGAGTGCTGGGATTAAAGACGTGCGCCACCGCCGCCGCTGCCAACGCCACCACCGGTGAAAAATACGTTTTAAAATTGTCTCAGGTTGGTGAGTTGGCTTATGCTTGACAACTTGATTTTGATCCCTGGACCCACATAGTAGAAGGCTAGAACCAGCTCCCACTGACCTCCACGTCCATGGCATGCATCCACACACATATAACACATTAAATGAATTAATTAAAAAAATTAAAATCACTCACTGTGTGTGGTGAATTCATGCCTATAATCCAAAGACTTGTGGGGTAAAGCAGGGAAGTTCCATGATTTTAGGGCAGCCTGATCTACATAGTGAGTTCTAGGCAGCCTGGGCCATAATATGCGACCCTGTCTGAAAATAAAACAAAACCAACAGGAAATAAAATCTTATCTGTTGGCCTAAGTATTCACTTGCTTATTTATTTTCATAGTGATGGTTTACTATGTACTATTTTCTTAATTTTTGTGTATACTTTGAAGATTTCTACAATAAACTTTTTAAAAGAAGCATGAGAAATAGGAAATAAAAAAAATTCTAGGGAAACCATTGACCTGTGAAAAGTTGCAGGGAAAGATCTGAGTATAAGTTGAGGTATACCTGCAGTAGCTAGAAGCATGTAGAACTGGTTCAGTGTCTGTGTGGCAGGCATGGAAAATGAAAGGGGTAGAAACGAGTGAGGGGTGTCACGTGGACATCCATTAGCTGTAGTGAGGGAATTATGATTCACCTTGACCTTGCTGCCCGAAATCCTTCACTGAATGAGCTTATCTTACACAGCCTATCCCTAGTTCATCTCTTTCAATCCCAGTCTTTTCTTGTCCCCTAAATCTTAGCCTGCACTGGCCATTGCTCTGCTGTAGTATCAACACCATAGTTGTGTATGCTTTAAATAAGAACAACTTTATTTTGTCCTAGCTTTCCTAGAATCTGCTCATTTCAAGGACACTGGATTTTGTTGAGAAGCTATAATTAAGGATTTTCACATCATTTTTATTTTTATGTGTATGAATGTTTGCATTTATGCTATCTATGCAACATAGGTATGCCTGGTTCTTGGAGAGGCCAAAGAGGGTATCTGATCCAATGGAACTTACGTTTGAGGGTGTGTGCTGCTATGTGGGTGCTGGGAATCAAGCCCTTGTTCTCCAAGAGAGCAACAATTGCCTTAACCACAAAGCCATTTCTCCACTCCCAAGCAGTCAGAGATTTGTTTCTTTCCTACCTGTAGGATCCCCCTTTGATTGAAAAAAAGCATCACTCTTTCAATAACCTTGAAATGTGAATTGGGGACAAGGGTCACTTGGTAAAATTCCTGTAGCATAAGTGTAAGAACTAGAGAGTGGATCTGAAACACCCATGTAAAAGCTGGACACATCAGCATGAATCTATATTAAAACTGCATTAACATTCCCCAATGACAATGTTTTTGCTGGTGGTAATTATTTCTAGTTTGTTCCTCTTGGAACCCTAGTCCTTGTATATGCTAGGCAGAACTCTGCTGCTGAAATACACCTCCAACCATCTTGCTGCAGGAAGAATGAAAGGCATTGACATATAATTTGCTTCTTAATGTAATATCTTCCTCATATCCTGATTTTGTATTATAGTTTGAGTTCATATGTATGTTAGACCATGGGCAAGAAGGTAGGAGCATTTAAGGAACTCTACATTGACTCACTGGCATGTAATTTTACTCTGTATATTTAGAAACACTACAGTGTGTTTCCTGCTTCAAAAAACTGGGAAATTGGACCAGGCATGATGGCGCATGCCTTTAGTCCCAGCACTTAGGAGATAGAGGTGGAGATAATTGGATCTCTGTGAGTTTGAGGCCAGCCTGGTCAACATAGTAAATTTCAGGACACCCAAGACTACGTTGGTAAACTGTGTCTCAAAACAAAAACAAAAACAACTCCCTCCCCCCAACCCCACCGCATCCAAAAGAATAATCCAAACCTAGGAAATGGGGATCCTTGGATCTGTGTTCTCACATGGCTAATTTAGGAAAATAGAGCTGCTGACAATTGCCTTTCCTGGTAAACAAGTTCCATGTTCCACTCTCAACCCTGCTTGCTTCCATCTTTTGTCTGTATTAGTGGCTTTGGCTTTTGGGAAGGGTATCTTGCTTAGGATCTTCCTGTTTCACAAGACTCTTTTCACAGGGATCTTTATGTGGAATGGGGTGTCTTGGGTAAGACCTTGGTCAGGATGCTAGCTTAAAATAGGTAGCAGGACTCCCTCCTTGAGGGTGATGCCTCTGAGATGTGCCCTTTATGGAGTTGTTTCTGCAACACCACTGAATGTCTCATTGGCCACAGGTGCAGCTCTTTCATTCTCTTTAGAAATAAAAATGCAGGCAGAAAGACTAAGTCATTCCTGGTTGATGGAGTACTGCAAACCTGTAAATCCAGCATGTGGGAGATGTTGAGGTGGACAGTAGTATACAAGGATAGCCTAGGATATAGAGATGATCTGTCTTTCAAAGGGGCACAGGGAGAAGGAAACAACAAAAACAAGAAAGGGGTTAGTACCAGTCTTTGTCTTCTATCCTTGCCAGTCACATTCTTTTACTCTTTCCAAATCCAACTGGGCACTGCACCCATCTCACCCTTCTGTCTTGGCAGTCATTGCTGCTCATTAGTGTGCTGCTCATCTTAGAACACGCTTGAATGTTCTGAAGGCTGAGTGCTGTGGGAGTTTGAGACTGCGGCAGGTAGCAGAGAACACAGCTGCCAGCAGAGGCTCTTCTAGCTTCTGGCAGAAGATTTGCCATGATCCCTGTTACTGTGTTTTGCTGTCTCCCCCACCAATCATTTGAAGAAAGGATGGAGAAGCTGAAGGTGTTCTTTCTGTTCCTCTGGAGTCCACATGCCTCCGTGGATGATTTATAGTCTTCTCCTGATTGTTTGTTTGCTGTGGTGTTGGTGATAGACCCTATGGCTTTTGTACATATCTACCACTGTACACAATGTACTAGAGTTATATACCCTGTCTGATCATTCCTCACTTTTGTACCAGATCTCTGTGATCACATCATGATTTCTTAAGGGCCAGGTCTTCATCATGTGTGTTTTTCCTGTCCCAGATCCTAGCACATTGTAAGGTTTAAAGGAAACTTTTTTTTGTAAAGAACAAACCAATATTTATGTGCTCTTCACAAATCTACATTTTCATATGTGGAGACACCATTTCCCTTTGTTTGAACACATCTGTTCCATACTCAATAATGGAGTTTTGAAAATGGAAACCAACTCAGGCCACCTTGTTCCATTGAGTTCCGAACGCCTGTTTCCTTCCATTTGGGGCTAAAATTACAGAACAGGTGGGGACGCCTTGCTGAGATATCACTGGGATTTCTTAGTTGCCTGAGATGGGAAAGGCAGGGAGAACTGATGTGTTGATGAGGTGTTGGGCAGAGACTACACTTAAACTTCAACTTACAGGGCTAAGGATGTAGCTCAGTGGTCAGACACTTGCCATGTCTAGCTGTACTCTAGGCATATAGACATATGCCCCAGAACCCACAAAAGCAAAACAAAGAATCAAAGAAAAGAAAAAGATGAGAAAAGATACTGTCTCTACACAGCAGCACAGCTTCACTGGATAACTGTGTGTCAGTTGTTTCAAGAGGCTCCAAATCCCATGATAAGGTGCAGAGATGGCAAAATTGAGAGTTGGTAGCCTTGGTTCGCTAAGCTTGCTTAAATCTGGCTCTAATAGTGGAGAGCCTTCATAGGGCCATTTCCTGGTAGGGCAGAATCTCTTCTGTGGTTCAGTATACAGCGTTTTATGCCATTGTCCCTCTGAAGTTCCAGAAGAGAACCTAAGAGATGATGAGGGCAAAAAGGACCTGAGGCAAGAATACAGTCTATTTCTAGTCTTTGCCTTCTCCTAAAATGTGGATTATGTGATTCTAATCTTCATGATAACTGTGTTGGCACATTGAAGCAATCTAAAAATCAGTATTGCAACTTAGGTTTTCTTGCTCTCAAATTTTATAGTACAGTTGGTATCCTTAGTACATTTAACATTCCTCTGCTCTGTTTTTGTGATTTTCCTGAAAGGTTTTTATGTTAATTCTGGCAAATTCCAAGATTACATCCTGTAACCAGTAGAATTGGGTAGAGCTGGTATTTGACTTGGGCAGTTTGTATTCTGAACCCCATTTCACTGTCCTTATCTAGGATTAACTAATTCAGGTACCCCATCTTTGTGTGTGTGTGTGTGTGTGTGTGTGTGTGTGTGTGTGTGTGTGTGTGTTCTTGATAGCAACCTAAGAATATCGAGACTGCTTTTTACAGCCTATGCCTGCTGTCAGAAAATGTTAAGTGTGCAGTTATGCTCTGTCTAGTCCTGAATGTCCTAGGTGCTAAGATTTGATGTCCTCAATTTCCAAGACCTCTGCTCAGAATTTGTTGTATGGCTACAGATGGATACTACTTGATGCTTGCTAACTCTCTGGGAGGTAGCCCTTGGTGCTTGCTATTCCTGGTTATTGGAGCCATTGAGGTCATTCATGGAGACATTTCCAAACTCCTGTTCATGAGACAGATCTGAAAAAGCCACATACTTTTTCTTTCTTTCTTTCTTTCTTTCTTTCTTTCTTTCTTTCTTTCTTTCTTTCTTTCTTTCTTTCTTTCTTTTCTTTTCTTTTCTTTTCTTTTCTTTTCTTTTAGGACAGGGTTTCTTTGTGTAGCTTTGGTGCCTGTCCTGGATCTCACTCTGTAGACCAGGCTGGCTTTGATCTGCCTGGCTCTGCCTCCCAAGTGCTGGATTGAAGGCATGCGCCACCACTGTCTGGCCTACTTAGGTGTTTTCAAGCAATGTTTGTTGTGGTTGTTGTGTTATGGTTGTTGTGTCTTTGAACACAACAACAGTTACAGTTATTGATGTACTTTTGTTCAGAGTTTGTTTCTTAGCAAAAAAATAAGCTAAGCACCATTGATTACTCATAGCTCTTCTGAACATTTATAGTTTAAGGTTTGCTTGATACTTCAGTCTATAGTCACAGGCTATTAGATTATTCTAGATTATATCACCAACAAAGTGTTTTGTTTCATTGCCTTAAAAACATGGATGGAGGTTGTGGGCTTCCTTTGCCAAGTATGGCAGCAGCAACAATAAGCAGCCATTTCACAAGACATCAAATTACCCCACTCTGAAGAGAAGTTCTTAAACAAACTCTTAACAGAAGGTAGATGAGCTTGGAAGAAAATCAAACAGGTTGTAATAGTATCCCTCCATGGGTGTTCTGAACTTAACTTCCATTTTGCCTTATCAAAAGGCTAGGCTCCTGCAATTGGCCTGTGTTCACTTGTCATCTGTTCTACCACCCACTTCTTCCTGAAGCCACTGTTCCATTTCTTTTTGGCAGTTATCTCTTAGGACAAAGTGGCATGCCTCTCTGTCCTGCGCTCTATAGTCCTCAGTTCCTTTAAGAATGATGTTTCCATCTTCCCCTATCAAGAGCATCCAGGACCTCTGCAGTTGAAATTCAGTATGAGGTACTGGTCCTGGTATCCATCAGCTTATCAGCTTATTAGCTGATCATATTCTCTTCATTTTTGTCTCCTGATGCCATTGTTTCCCTGAAGGGTATTCCTTGCTACTTCCTTTTGTTATAGTTACTATTGCTGTGATGAAAGACCAACACCAAGACCAAAGCAACTTGGGGAGAAAAGGGTTTGTTTTGCTCACAGTTCCATATAACAGTTGATCATCAAAAGCAGTGAGGGCAGGAACCTGGATGCAGAAGCCATGGACAGGTACTGCTTTCTGGCTTGCTTCACTTGGCTTGTTCAGCCTGCTTTCTTATAGAACCCAGGACCACCAGCCCTGGGGTGGCCCTCCCCCATCAATCACTAAGTAACAAAATGCCTTACAGCTGGATCTTATGGACACATTTCTCAGTTTGAGCTTCCTCCTCTGATGTCTCTTGCTTGGGTCAAATTGACATAAAACTACCCTGAACACATTTGTTGAGTTCCCTGTCATTGCCCCAACCCATTCATATTCAAGTTCATCAGTCTTCTTCCTACCATTTACTTCTCTAACTGTCCTTATTCTCAGCACAGACCCAAGGCAATACACCAAAGCAGTGGTGAACCAAGTGAAAACCTGTTCTCTCTGTGTGTTATGTCAGAAAGTTTGCCATAGTAACTAAAAGCTGTCCTAATATACCTTCCAAAGATCTTTGAATAGCCCACTCTCAACTTTCAGGACCAGAAACTTCATAGAGTTTTGTTTTTCAGAGTAAGGAATGATAACTTTTATGACTGGCCCAGGAAGCCTTGTGTAGTAAATTGCTTCCCTGTGCCTGTCCAGCCTAACCGATCTCATTTCTCTCTTCTTTCTTCACTACTCATTCTGCTTTGTGACCCTAGACTTTCTACTGATTTTATCCCTGAGAAAGTATATTTCCACCTTAAGTTCTTTCCTCTCTGCCATACCTTCTTCATTCACTGCCCAGATATTTATGGAATCTGCTCCTGTGACTACTTAATCTACCCCTCCCATGCCTCCTCTATTCTTTCTGGCACTTTATTACCAGCTTGACTGTTCTGTATTTATTTCCTTTAGCTGTAGTCTGGAAACTCCATTAGGGCACTTCTTCCTCTGTCTCTTGTTCATTGCTATATTCCCTAAACCCAGCAATAATGCCTAGCAGTTAGGAAGTATTTTGAAAGGTATTGAAGGACTGAATGAGTGCACTGGGCAATGTTGTCAGAAAAAAATGATAGGGAATGTGTATTTACCCAGTTGGAAGGGAAACCACGACATCTACAGCATTTTACATAGTATAAGGGGATTTCTCTTAGATCCTCCCTGAGATCTTCACATTTTTAAAATTGAGGTCCATATTGCAGTGGATGAGACTTCAATTGTTATCTGCCCAGCACTGGTTATTTTATAGCGTTGTTTACCCTGGCATCCACAAGTTGGCAATGAGTGTTCACTTGACTATGTGTATTGTCTGTGTCCCTGGTTCTGTATAGATTTTGTATGCCTTCTCTGTGATAGGTTCTTTTTTTGGCATTGGAACAAAAGCCTTGCAGAAAGGCATGATAGTGGTAGGGAGTGAATTTATTAGTGAAGTTGGGAAAATGACTGGGACTCTACCTTTCAGAGCAATACCTTGGAATGTAGACGTAGTTGAAGCTGTATCATGCCCAATTACAACATTACATACAGACCTGCTGAACCTTTCCAAGCAGTGAAGGCAGAGGATATTGCCCAATTCCTCAAAACAAAGCAATGAAAAACTAGTTTGACCATCACCCATGTTATGTATGTGTCAAAGTTTGCTACATTCCTAATGTTAATCTGAAAGAATGGGGTTTCATTAAATCAGTCGAGGTTCACTGTGGATGAAATTGTGAGACAAACTTATGAGATTTAATCTTGTCATTTTTTGTTAGGAGTGTTTACATTTCAGTTTCTGTGAAAGCAAATGGTGCTGTTGCACACTACCCACTCACGTGAAAGATGCAGGCTGGCCAGGTATTTGTTAGGCTTTCTTGGTTTCCCCACTCAACATCTTTCTGTCAGCGATGGGACTAATTTTCCGTTGGTGAGATTTGACTTTGATTGTTATGATTGGTTTAAGGGTAACATTTTTTCAGAGAGCCGTAAGTTTACTTTTCATTTTTTTTCTTTTGAAAAAGCTGTGGGCTCCTAAGGTAAGAGGTCACCACAAAGAAGTCTGGAATTTCCAGCATCCATCTTTTGACCTGTGGTGACATCTTGTACCACTGTGGCTTTCTTTTCTAATGGCTTGCTAGGGTGGAATATAGAGAAAAAGGTAGTTTTATCATAGCCAGTTTCTCACGTTGGGAAAATTCCTGGTCTTAAGGTTAGGCTAAAAGTAGAGGTACTATTGGCATGACATGCCCCAGCTACTCAGGCTGAAATGGAAGAATTATTTGATCCTAGAGTCCGGGTCTCAAATGAAAATGAAAAAGGCCCAGGATACAGCTTGGTGACTGAGTGCTTGCCTGGTATAATAGTTACTCTTCTCACCACTGACAAAACACCTGACAGAAGCAACTTATGGAAGGAAGGGGTGTTTTTTTTTTTTTTTCTTACTCATTCATTGTATGTGCTATTGACACAGCAGGAGCCAAGGTAGGAGGTCACATTGCATCTGGAGGCAGGTGCTCAGACTACTTTCAGCAGTTCATGTGGTGATGGTGCTCACATTCAGGGTCCCTGACTGGAAACATCCTCAAAGACATGCTTGGAGATTTTTTTTCCTAGGTGATTTTTAAATCCAGTGAAGTTGACACTGAAGATTATCATGTCTAGGACATTCAGGGCTGTAGGTTCCATACCTGGTCCTTCACAAACGAAATGATATGAGTGTGTGTGTATTAAGTGACTCCACCGACCTTGTCCTCACTATTCCAGCTCTTCTTAAGTATTCTCCTTTGCTTCAAGCCTTAGTCCAAATCTCCATTTGCTATGACTTTCTTCCCCTCACTTCATGCAACAGGCAGGCCCCTCTGCGCCGCCCACACCAAATGCATCTTTAATCTTGTGGTAGTTTCAGGTCCCAACACCATCCTGGTATTTGCTTTTCCACAGGCTGTGTGGTTTTGATAGCTTGGTCTTATGCTGGATAATGGTGAATCAGGGTAAATTAGGTAGGTAGAGAGGTACATTATAGGAAAACTGAAAGTGACAACTTCATAGCTACAAGATTGGGAACTATGCTTAACTTGAATGTAGGTCCTGTGCTTGCAAGTGAAGTACTTTTCAAATGAACCATCTCCTCAACTATAGAACCATTCTTTTCTTTGAGAGAGAAAGACTTAAATATTAATTGGAAATTTCTTTTAGTCATTTACAACAGAAGAGGATGTGGCAAAATTGGGCTTGAGTATTTTGTTTTTGATACATAGGAAATTTGAGATTAGGAATTTGGAGACTGCTGACTGAAAAGTGAGTCCTATTAATTTGGCAGAGTTTGTGAAGACTGAGGGTATAGATAGCAAAGTCATCCAGTCTGAGAACAGATGTGGTTCATTGTATATAAACCCAGCATTGATAGATAGTATATCTTGGTTAAGATTTGTTACTGTTATTCAGGTAGATAGGTAAACTTGGGTGTACAAATTTTCATCCAAAAAGAACTCATCGTTCTAATTAAAATTTCCAAATTGAGGAATACAAAGAACCCAAGAAGCTTAAAGGCCTTGGCATATTCAAAGTTGTCTTGAAATAATTTATTAGAGACCCCATTAATGGTACTAGTACAAAATTACTGTGCTATTAATAGAAATGAATTTGGAAAACCTAACAATGTGATAAAAAGCACTGTCCTCTTCAAGCTCTGTAGATCATTCTGTAAGGAAATGGATTTGTAGAAAACAATGTCTCATTAGCTCCTTGCTTTAGCAAAAACAACAGCTAAGTGGTAGAGTGCTTGCCTAGCATGTCTGAGTACCTGGGTCGAAGACTCAACACTGCTGAGGGAGGAAATGCCCTTTTGACTTCTTAATATCTCTATTTACCCAAGAACAGAAAATATTAATTTGGTTGTTTAAAACTATTCTTTAATCTAGCCATTTTCTTCTAGTGGAAAGTCTCACTGTGTACGGATGGGTGACCTTGAAGTCAGCAGTACTCCCCTGCCTTTGTGTCCAGGTGCTGAGATTATAGGTGTGCCTGAGAGAGCTGATCCCTACTCCATGTAATACTCTTACACACATTTTTAAATGCTTGATTTTTATTTAACTTTAGTCCATCTTTTTCTGATTATTCCTAGTAAATTCATGCATTCATTCATGAGGATTCATGTATTTCTGTCTAAGGCACTTTGAAAGGTTCATGTGCTAACTTTCTTAATACAAACTATTAGGACAGAGATGCCTGTCTTCTGGGGTTTGCCCACTAGTGCACTCATCATTTCTAGTGGGTACTTTGGAGAGGCTAAACTCATTTTCGGAGCAATTGTTCTTATACATTCTGTATTTTGTCTTAGCTAGATAATGTGTAACCTGGCCTTTACTCAGTATTATCCTTGTGTTTTTCTCACTAGCCTCCAAGGGCCAAAGATTATCTTACAGTGGGCTCTGAAGTAAGCCTCTTTTTCTGAAATATATGTGTAAATGGAATATTTTTTAAAGAATCTGAAAGGGCTATCATCAAGTTCAAACTCAGGATTTTTGTCAAAAATTGTATTGATTAACAAATGCTCTTCCATTTTCTGTGAGAAAACAGTAAATGTAATTAATTTTCAGTGATTGTCACATAGTTGATAATTGCTCTGATTCATGATATTATTATATTCTCTTTCCTTCACCCACAGCAAAACAAGCTTAATTTGATTTATATCCTTAGGAAGAAGAAAAAAGAAACCCTAAGATTACTCACATGGCTGTGATTCAGCTTTTGGCTCCTTCCTCTTTCCCTTCTCCTCCTCCTCTTTTCTTCTCCTCCTTTTCTCCTCCTCCCCTGCCCACTCCTGTATTCACTCCCACCCACGATGTTGTTGTCATCGAACTGAGTCAGTTTGTTCTTAAAAATGGGTGGGGCAGGAGACAAGTAATAAAAAATTTTTTGAGTGAAGTATGCGGCTTCTGTGTGAAATCATTTCAAGAAGGCAGGCAGCTCCTTATATGACAAGAAAAGCTTGGAACAGAGTCCAGTCCTCATAAAGACATGTTCCCTGTGTCCTACATAAATCTGCATGTAGTTTGTGTGCATGTTTGTAGAGGCATTCACATAGCATAGCCATGCAGGCAAGTTCCTATGAGATAATTCTGATACTGGAAATTTTATATAATGTGCTCTCAAAGTAGAGTACTTTGCTAAACAGCAAACTGATCTTGTTTTGGATACAGGATCTCACTATGTAGCTCAGGGTGATATTGAACTTGTGTTTCTCCTGCCTTTGCTTCCCAAGGCAGGGAGTTATAGACATGTATCATCATGCCTGGAATTATTTGCCTTCGAATGAAGAGTGTGAATTGGAAGCTTGAGGCTGTTCTTTCCACCCTTGGAGTAGAAGAAAACTACTGGGGGAGCGGTGTGGCTGCTCACCCTGGGTGATGTAGGGAGCATCATGGAAACAGATTTCTATTTCTTCCTTGTATTTTCTTGTTTACACTCAATCTTAGGTGATGAAAAAGAGGGTCCTTCGGGCAGCACCCTCCCAGAGCCAGTATTGGATCTTTGACTGTCTCTGTTTACTTTGACCTGTAGTTGAGGTTTCTGGAACTGACAAAGTCAGGTTATTTGGTATTTTGGGTTGCTGACAGAGAGACAACTCCACGCTGTTTCCCCAAACCAACCTTTTAGTACAGAGTTGAAGCAGATATGTTCCTCTCACCCAAGCTCCCTCAAAGGGGTGAGTCGGGCCTTCCCCAGCCATTCTTTTGTAATCCCTAACACCCTCTCATTATGCTTGTTGTCCCCCATCATGTTGAAGACAAGTTGGAGCAGTTGTCTTCAGCCGAACAGGGTATGTACATATTTATAAAGTGTGCCTGCACCTCAGAGATATCTGCTTGCTGTCCTTTTTATCATTCAACTATTTGCCACATGCAGACTGGATGCTATTAGCTTTTGTTACCTGAGGGCTTGTGGAATGATTGAAATGCTTCATAAAGCTTTCAGGTGGAACCAGAGCTGCTTGTACTCAGAAGTAAATTTTCTTAATGAAAGATAATCTAACAGAGAATGTATACTGAGGTTCTCCATCCAACTGCCTGGGTTTCCCTTAGGGTAAATGTAGGGGGGTTTTATGTTGTGGCCTTATGTAGGAAAAAAAAAAAGCAACGGAGTACTTTTTTTTTCTGGTGCTGTCTGTACTCTTCTTAATGCCTCTTATTAGGGACTGTTTGCTGTGCCCTGAATAGGGCTATAATGTTCCTCCAATCATTTATCTTTTCCCGGCTGGTGACAGTCCTAGTATCTTGACCTATTGGGGTCAACTAGAATGAGAGTTCTGTTTTTTTTTTTGTTTTGTGGCAGGGTTTCACCTAGGCTGGCCTTGAACTCCTTATCCTTCTGCCACAGCCCTACAACCTTCCATCCTCCTGCATGTGCTGGGATGGCAGGCTTTTTGTCACCACACTTGGCTGTGATGGGAGTTTCTGAATGCCCTTTCTCTGACTGGTTCTAGCTGGTCCTAGATCCATTCTTCATTGACTTTAGGAGACCCCAGAAAATATGATGGGAAAAGCCCAAACAGATACTAACACTCTGTAGAAATGATGGCTTGGTCTAGTGTTTATCATCGATGTTAAAGTAGTTTTAAATGTTTTGTTTTGTTTTATTTTGTTTATAATAGACTATGCTGTGTGTGACTCAAACACTGTTTCCAGCCCTTTTCAATTCAGGTGCACAGCTAGGAATAAGGAAACCAGGATTGAAACACTAGCTGTTCTCTAGACTTTTCAAAGATGTTAAAGGTCTCTGCAGACGCCAGTTTTGATTGTTTGATTTTATTAATGTTCTTTTTATTCTCATTGAAAGCTGTGTAATTATAAACTTAATGTTCTCTGTGTATCAGAGGAAGGTAGCTGTCTTTAAGGCAATAAAGCTTTACTAAGACAATGTCAGTGGCTAGATGAATACATCTTAGTTGAAAATGAACAAAATTTAATAACTAGTTGAGAAATGTAATTTGAAAACCTGCTTCTAAGTAGTCTGTGTATGTTTAATTTCTAAAACTTGATCTTTATGAAAATTTAGAGTGATATTTATTCCAGTAAAATCTTATGGGGAATTTTTAATAAAGTGAATGAATGGTCAACTTCTGAATTAACTTTTATATTGTTTAAGTGTTTGTATCTTTTCTGTGTCTTCATCTATGAATCGGAGAATTGGTGTTTGAATATTGCCTTATGTTGTAAATATAGAAGGTTTGTCCTCCGTAACAAAGCTAGTTACCCACCAAGGTTTAAGCAATAGTAAATGGTAAGCCTCAGACAAAGCACTTGCTGACTTTGCTCAAGGTTAAAGGAAGTAATGCTGAATAGAGATAACTGTAGTTCAAGTGCTTGCCTGAGCCTTGTGGATTTTTTGTGTGGGGAATTGGGCTCATTATTCCATTTCTTCCTGTCTGCGTAATACCTGGGAACAACTTACTCCATGTAATGCCACTCCCGTCATGCTTGTTACTGAACCTTTTACTGCAAAGGAGACTTTTAAACAGTTTATTTGGGATTTTTCCCAGAGACCATGTGACTTTCAAGTTTTTGTCTTCAGCTTTTAAACAAGTTGATATTAAAAGACTATTCAGATGTTGGGGTGGGGCAGGGTCATTGTCATATTTGTGTTTCTATCTAAGTGGTTCAAGTTAGAGTGCAAATAGTAGTACACACAAAAGTGAAAGCCTCTTCTGTCTCTCACCTTCCCGACCACTTCCGGAAGAACCTGCCACATAGGCCCCAACGCGAGATTTCAGCTGGGTTTCCCCGGTCGTAAAGACATGAGGCAGAATGCTGATTTCCCACTGTTGTGTAAACTTCATTATTCAGTGGCTTTAGTTCCAAAATTTCCAATGTATGGTTCTGTAACATTACCCATTAGGGAGTGGGGCCAGGGCTTTGCTTGGGCTTAAAAATACTCTTGGAGTTTTCTTGTTTACATGATTGAATGCTTTGAAACCTATTAGAACATGTCTTCTGACCCTTAAATGTACAAGTTAGAAAAGAAAAAAAAATGTGAGCTTGTCAGATCAACTACAACCAGCAGCAGTCTAATAAAACTGACTCATCCAAATCGCTGCACTTACACTCCCCTCCCATTTTGGGGAGAATGTGGCTGGGGGAGGCAGTGTGAGTCACCACCTGGTTTGTTTGACATATGCTTCCTTCATAAATTGGGAATGGCAAGCAGCACAGTGCTCTGGGTTTGCTTCAGAGAAATAGCTATTGCAGCTTTGCTTGAGCAAAATAGGGCATCTGGTTTGGAAAATTAAGCTGAGACCACATTTTGACTTTGAATGTTGGGGAGGGGGAGAAGAAGTGGACGGATCCAAACAAGGAACACTTAACTTGTAAGTACCATTTTCAGAGAATGGAGAAATGGTAGGAGTGTTCGTGGTAAATTTCTCCCTGAGGGGTAAGTGGTATTTAAGAGAAATTGGGGTGTTAGAAATGAATTGGCAGCTATTTCATGAAATGGGCTTATTTACTTAATAAGAGTGTGTTTGAAATGGACAGTAAAACATGAACAAGGAAGGGGGATGATTTGTAGTTAGCATAAAGATTTGTCCTGGCGATGTTAAAATTTGCTTAAGTTCTACAACTGTTTTGAAAGAAATCTTTGATTTAGGGAATCTTATCAGGCACTTTGAGGGAGGAAAGAGGATTGATTATGCACCTCGTTTCCCTACAAGTGACTCTACAAGGCTCCGTGGAGCTGTGCAGAATGAAGTTTTAAATGTAAATTGTCAGGGAGACTGGCAGAAACGGAATGAGCGGTATGTTTCTAGCTGAATTAAGTTTTTAAACTCATCTGCTGCTTTGAGATTATTTTTTAATACATGCCAGACATTCTTCTTATTTCTATCCTGGCTGGCCCTCAGCTTCTTCTCCGTCTGTGTGCGACTAAGGTGTTAGTTGTTTTAAAGCTTGAGTTGTCGCAGTCAGGGCGTTTTCTGTTTCAACTTATGCCACCACCCACCCCCCACTTTCCTGAATGAGTGTCCTTTGTATAACCCCAGTAATTCAGAAATCCTACAGTCATAGGGACTGCCCTGTCATGTGATTTTGGTACTAGGTGTTAGTTGTGATTGGTTAGCAGCTAATTGTTGGTTCCCTATAAGAAGTCCCAGGCCAGGCGACTGTCCACTATCTCTACTCTGCCGCTGGCTACTGCTCAACAGTTGCAGGGTGGGGGTGGGGTCTGTCCAGTGATTCCTCCTGTGATAGATGAGCAAGTCGTTGCTGCCCTGGGGTCTGCACACCAGTGGAAGACATTCAGATTACTTGTGGCTGATCTGATCAAACTCTGGCTTCCTGAACTGGTAACTGTCACTTTAATGTAGCTTACTGATTAAACTGAGAAAAATGTAGCTGAAAATGTATGCCAAGAACTTGTGTGGACTTATTCCCTGTCCCCTCTTTCCCCTTTGTCTGATTCATTTTGTCACAGGAATGAAACAAAGATAAGTCGTTAGAAAACTTTTGTAGGAACAGTGCCTTGTGTGATCAGAACAAAGCCGTTTTATAATCAGATTTACCAAGCTGAGAAGAAGGAGTTTCAGCAAACGGAAGCTGCAGTGTTCTATCACCAGGAAACACTGCGTTTTCCAGAATCGGTAAGTGAAAGTGGCACTGTCCCTAATAGATAGCATATGGTGTGTGGGAGAATTGCTAAATTGTTCACAGACCCCTAACAAGTGTATAGAACAGAAAAAATAATAAGAAAGGTAGGAATTTTAAAAGCAGGCAGCTCCAAAGTATAGCGTAAAGGCTGAGAAAGAACCAGGTCATTAAAAAAATAGGCTGAGTGTTACCAGTTCAGCCAAACATATGTACTGTAACTAGGTCTTACTTTTTTAACATGGTTTCCTTTTCCGTGGAGGAAAGCATAAAATCAAAACAGGTTGTTTGATTGAATTGCTAAATGAACTTTGCATGGATAGCGATTTGCATTTCAGTCTGACTAGCAAGTTGAAATTTGAAGACATACTTTCAGAATTATTAGGCTCCTTTGCCTCCCGGTTGTGCCGAGTACTTTATCTAGATTTTTTTCAAAATGAAAGTTGAAGCAATGCACCCAAAACATCTGATTGTGAATGGCAGATTATGATGGTCATGGATTTTGTTTTGCATTCATGTCATGATTTTGAGACTGTACTGTTTGATTACATTAATAAAGCAAAAGGGTGCCTATTTCCATATAGTCCATAATGTTTTCAAGATGGTAATAAGCGACTCTTAGTGGCATAGTGCCTTTGTGTCTGGCTTCCTTTTTCTGAAACCTGAAATTCAGTTTTCTGATTTTGATTCTGAGCTGCTACCATGCTTAAGGTTTCCAGAAAACGACAATAAAGCTTTGAATATCTGTGTTCCTAAGAACAATGAGATAGCACAGTTTTATATTAAATGTGAATGTTTGATTACTTGACTTTGCTTAATAAAGATTGTATTGAGAAAGGTTGAGCACAACAAGCAAAGATTAGATAGTGGGTGGCTGCTTGATTTTTACCAGTTTTATTGGTCAGCTGAAATAATCATGTGATATATACTTACATAGAATTATAGGGAAAATATTTTAAGCGTCAGTAATTATATAGGTATTCTGAGCAATCTTCATTTATGAATGTAAACATACAATTATGCCCTGTGAACAGAATTGTGCTTTGAATTATAAAGGGTATAATATTGTTTATTTTGCTTTAACTATCTCCAACTAAATTAAAAGTTGGATGACATTCCTGACTTCTGGTTCCCATTCTGCTGCTTTTGAAATCATAAAATCCTCAACTTAAAAAAGAACGCTATAACAGGATATCAAAGTTCTCTGTTTTTTGTTTAAAGTACTCTGTTAATTGAGTGGGGTGCAGATGGGGAGGGAGAGAATGAGTGCAGTAGAATCTGTAAATTGCCCCCTCACTTTACATAGTGAAAATTTTTCCTAGGCTAATAAATAGCTCCTAAGACTTCCATTTAAATTAATTGAAAGACAAGCATGGCTGGGAAATGCAGATCCAGCCGTAGATCACTACATTGTTATTGCATAGATCACTACATTGTTATTGCAAGTTTGTGTGACTGTCACAAGTCATTTGACTTAATAAGGGTATGCCCTCCTGACATGCTTGAATTTATAGGTCTGAGAGAAAGAAAGAGAAATGGTGACAAAGCATGAAAGTATTTCTAGACAGTACTGCTAGTGAATTCAGAGAATAATATTTATTTTCACCTCTGTATTTCATGTAAATACTTGAATAAATCATGGTGATTTAATATTGGGCTAAATACGTACTGGATAGGAAAAAGACTATGTAAAACCTTGATGATCTTCAGGCATTTAGAAGCCATTGTCTTGAGTGATAAAAATGGCATTTAATGTAAACTGAAATAGTAAATGTTACTAAGTATGTCCCAGAATAATTTTCCAAAAGCTTCATTTTTATTTTACTTTGTCATTCTTTATTCTCAATGTATTTTTAAATATACATCTAAAAGCATCACTCTGAAATCCCTCTTGGAGTTATTGAAAGTATTGGTATTTTGGCATATTAATGACATGTATTTGTGGGATTGTAAAAACAGCAAAGTGAAAGGAAGCCATTTGAGAGCCTTAACCTCTTTCATTTCTCTCCAGTAGTACTTGAGAAGTATACTTTATACCTTTGTCTGATTTAAGTTTTATTGAGGTAATCTCTCTCTCTCTCTCTCTCTCTCTCTCTCTCTCTCTCTCTCTCTCTCTCTCCGTGTGTGTGGGGGGGGGGGGGGGGGGGGGGGGGTATAAACTTAATTCCAAGCAGGGCTTTAATAACCAATGAAATGACTGTCTTAGAACTCAGATAAGAATAGTTGGGTATTGGCATGTAGCTGTAAAATCTCAGTTCATAAATGTCATGCAAACCTTCTGCTACAGTCTCATTGAGTAGGAGGATAATAAGAAGGGGAAAAAAACCATGAAGCATCCTAAGTAGGAAACACTGTATTCCTTTCTTGTCTTCTTGACTAGCTTTTGTGTATGGAATGACCATGGGAGTGGTAAGCACAGGTCTTGAAGAAAGCAATACTTAGTACCAACATATGGAATAATAAAAGGTCATCTTCTGTAATTTTGTGCACGTTTGTCAAGTGCTGACCAGCAGTAAGAACATATTTAACCAGTTATTGTAGGCTCTGCAAGAGCTGCAAATATTCAAATGCAATGTGAAGAGAAATCTTTAGTAGCAGCATGGTGGCTCATCACTTTGGCATAGCCTTAATTCTCCTCTAGGCTGACTAGGGAAGCTTCTGTGTTCTTGTAAGACACATGCTTTTCAACCAACTGTTCACTTGCCATTTACTAGCTTATGTCTTCTTTTTCCTTATGGAATAGACAGGATTGCATTATTAAACAGTCATGAATCTTAAACCATTATCTTATATTAAAAAATTACTTTTAACATGCTTTAAAAAGTTTTTGAGACCTGTTTATGGAAATGAATTCCCATTTTCTATTACTCAATGGTTGTGGCAATTTATTTTGTCACTAGCACATTAAGAATTAGTGAGGAAAAGATTTCAGTAAGTTTTGTTCCTTACTTAATAAATATAAAGCTACCATTTCTTCTCAATCCAAACAGATATAACAAGTGGGGGAAAAGTTTTTGTCATAAACTGACAGCAAGTCCTGACCTGAGCTTACACGAGGGCACTTGTAGTCTCTATTTAGCTCACTAAGTCTGTATGTTTCATCACAGAAATATTCACCATACTTGATTCTGGAATAGAGTACCAGACCTCCCCTGTAGTTACATGCATATGTGTGTATATAAAGTAATCACCGTCTTTATAAGATTTATAATAATCAGAGTGTCTCCTGCCAGATAAGGGTTTCTGACTCTTAAAATTAACATTTATTGGACTAATGCTTTGTGTTAGGTACTTTTCTAAATATATCCCTGGCATCTAGTACAATGCCTACCATTTCCTGATAGTTACCCAGGAGATATATTTTAATATTAAATGTTTTACATGTTTTAGCTGAAAAGCCAATATGATTGCTATTCCATTTTATGCAGAGAAAACTACACAAGAGAGATGAAGCTAATTGCCCAAAGTGACATAGAAGGAAATAATGGAGCCAGGTTTTGCAAGCACTGAAACTTGGCTGAGTCAGTGGGGTGTGTCACCTGGTTCCCTCATTCCTGCTTACCCTATACCTAGTGCCATCAGAAGGTGGTGATATCACCACTTTGATCATTACCTGGGTCCTGTGTGAAATGTTTATTAACCACTGTGGTGGGACTATGGTAGTTCCAGTGCCTTAACCTCTCTATCAGTGAGTCAACATGACTTTTTAAATTGTGAAATACTGAAAGAAATTAAATTTTTCTTAACCCCAAGGCAATTTACTTATACGGTTTGAAAAAGTCCTTTTATAGCTATCTTCTGGGACTTTTTTTTTTTAACCAAGAAGGAGGTCTAGGCTGTGATGGGGGAAAGGGTTAGCCCTGAGTGGGTGACTCTTGGGCATAAAAGTCATGCTGGGCACAGTAAGTGGCTTCAGGAAATCAGGCAGCCCCAGGAAATTGAACCTCATGACTAAATCCAGAAAAGGATGCTTTTAACAGTGCTTCTCAAAAACATGTCTACATTGTTTCTCTTTTCTCTATGTTTCTAGTGATTAAAAAAAAAAAGTTTCCAGCCCTCTGTTTTACTTCCCTGTCCCTCAGTCCCCACTTAGTTTTTCTTTTTAGCACTTACTTCCTTTTGGCATGTTGCATATTTTATGTCCTTGCTTGACATTTTAGTCAACCACTCGTGGTATTGTTAGCTTTGAACAGACGTAAAGATTTCTAGATATATATAGTTTGATCTCTGTCTTCAGCTTCCCTTATGTTCATTTCAAACTGCTGTTGATAAGAAAAAAAAAGCATTTTGCCGAATTTTTTCTTCTTTTTTTTAATTTTTTTTTTTACTTTTGTTTTTCTAGAAAAAGCTTCTCTGTATCCCTTGGCTATACTCTTGCTCTGTAGAACAGGCTGGCCTCTAACTCACAGAGTTCCCCCTTTCCTGCCTCCCGAGTGCTGGGTTTAATTCACCACCACTGTCAGGCACCAACTATTTTTATTGTTACTTAAATTTTTACAGTAATAGTTCTAAATACTTATTTCCACTAAACAAACTGTTTAGAGATTGAATGGTTAAAATTTGGAGAACAGATTTTTATTCAAAAGGGAAAACTGAACCAGTTTTGAATGGAGTAGTACTGTGTATATATTTTATAATTTAGAAAGGAAACGATTGGCCATTTATTTTCTTGATATCAGGAAGAGTAAGGACTAAGTAGGACATGCAAAGTAAATTTATTTTATTAACTACTTTGAACTTATAGAGATGGGCAGCAGAATTTGAACATGTATTTCAGTTAAAATATCTTAATACTTACCTTCTTTGTTTCTTTGAAAAGTAGTCAATTGCTGTACTTACTATATATTGATAATGTAAGTGATTTAATGTTAACAGCTTCTGATTCATGTTCTTAGGATTCTATGCTATAACTTATCTCTCACTACTCTCCATTTATCCTGATTTATCCAACCTATAGTGTTTAAGCTAATTAAAGACATAAAGCATACCACACGTACTATTAGCTATAAATTATGTTTTGTAAATACATCATTATAGCTCATTTCCTTTTATTTTTCTAAAGGAACAGATTTGATGCATATAGAACTTGGATTTGATGACTTTTGTAAATGAGTAAAGCAAATGAAGCACTTTTTTTTCTTAACTATTGTAAATAGCATCTATTTTGTTTGTAATAACGTTTAAAATATTAATGTAAATGTGGTGATAACTTTGTAAGCTAAGCGGTGGTGGTGCACACTTGAGAGACAGAGGCAGGAGGCTCTCTATGAGTTCAAGGCCAGCCTGGTCTATAGAGAAAGTTCTATGATAGCCAGTGCTACACAGAAACCCTGTCTCAAAAAACAAAGCAAAACAAAATACATATATATATTTTGAACCTTTCAAGGACTGAACAGTGGTACATGCCTTTAATCCCACACTTGGGAGACAGAGGCAGGCAAATTTCTGGGTTCAAGGCCAGCCTGATCTACAGAGCTAGTTCTAGGACAGCCAGGGCTTTTTATAGCGAAACCCCACCCCAAAGGTAAATTTTGTAAGGTATAGGGTGGAATCTTCTGTAATGAAGGCAAGGCTAAGATTTCATTTTCAAGGATGTTTCTTGCCATGGAAAAAAAAAATTCCTGAAGCACCTGGCTCTTCTGTTTGGGGCTTTATTATTGGTGTTACTGTGGTTTTTCTGCCTTATTCTTTTTTTAAATAGACAAAATATTCTTTTAAAAGAGAATCTATTGACATCTCCCCCCCCCACACACACACACACAAGGACCTTAATTTAGTTCTTAACTAAGAAAAATGGGTTGAATTTATTTATGCCCAGCAATGCTTTGCTTTCATAGTTCTCATTACCTACATACAAAATAATCTCCAAATCTGAACTGTTTATTACATAAGAGGCCCAAGCTTGAGGATCAAATGTGCTTGTGCTTGAAGTGTACTTTGCCCCTAGGTAGCTCCATCGGTTTCTCTAAACCACAGAACCTGAAGAGAGTTCTGTTGTTTACACTGGATCATACATAGAAATACACATGTTAGGGAACCTGGAATAATGGTGCTCCACTAACTTGTATTTCCCAAACCCTATCAGTTTAGCCCCAAGCCTGTGGGTTTATGCTAACACATGTGACTTTTGGCACTGCAGATCAACTAAAACGCAACAATTTGTTGTGTACTTAGTGTGTTTTGAAAAGCTGCTCCTGCAGGTACTCCACCAGCAGTAACGAGTGATCCTTCTAGCAAGCTGTTGATGCTACTGTCTACTTCATAAGTGAGGAGCCTAAAGCACAGGGAAACAAAGGAACTTACTTCCGGCCACTAGGCTGTTGCCAGCACAGATGGGAAGTACTTTGGGTCCAAAGGCAGAGTAAAAGTTGACTGAAGCTGAAAGTTTCAGCAGTGATCTTCTCAATTTTCTTCTAGAAAGTATAACATATTTCAGACCTGGGCCTCTCAATATTGAAATCCACAGTTGACTTTTGCTACTTCTTATTTCACAAATCGGTAGCAACAGTCTTAGTCACTGGTGTTTTATGAGTTTTAATTAGGCCACTGAAGTCCAGGAGGGGAATTTCTTGTTTTCACTTGATCTAAATCACTAATAAATTTACTCATCTAACTTCCCCTGTTTTTTCCCTCTCAAGATGTTTTTATTTGAAGTTGGGGGTGGAGAGGATGTATGTGAGCACTTGAATCCTCGGGATGGACTTTTGGTAGAAAGGTAAAGTGAATGAGAATCTATATTCATAAATATATTTTACCTTTATCTCCATCTAGTTCTGAGGTCGTTCTCTATAGAATAGAGCTTGGAAGCAACCACTGATGCTCATTTAAAAAAAAAAAAAACAAAAAAACTTCATGTTTGCACCCAGACAAATAGGGAGTATTGCAGGCTTAGAGTGCCGCTGCTTATCTAGAGCTGATTGGAATGCCTCTTCGATGTAGTGACATTTGTGCAGATAAACCCGTAGAGAGATCAGGGATAGCCATGATGGGAGCTAGATGAAGAAAATTTTAGTAAGAAAAAATAAGAACTATAATAGACACACCAAGATGGACCATTTAGTAATCTGTTCTCCATAGTTAAGATGCTGCTGTAAGGTATGAGGTACTAACTAACTAGAGGAGGGGGTAAGATATCCATAGAGAACCTGGAGAGATGAACCCTTTTGCATCTTACAAATTGTAGATGGCTTCATTTGATAAAATGCTTCTTTTGTGATTCTAATAATGATGTTTATTATAAAGCTCCTATTAAAGAAAAATGAAGGAGCTCAAGGTGGATAGTTCCTCCTATCCCATGCATTAAGAGAAGTGGGGGCTTGACTATTTAATAGTGGTGTGTTTCTATTGATTCATGTTTACCTATAACTCTCTTCCCATTGGGCATGTTTTTGAAGCAGGTTAGGTTTTTTTTTTTTTTTACCAATTCTATTTTATATTCAGTCAATTAGTAAAATTCTTCGTTAATCTACAAGAAAATTTTGTTTGGCACAGGTTAGAAAATGATTAAATCCTACTGTTTTTACAACTTGATGAAAAGGGAACCTAGGAAAATGAAAGCAGTTGGTCAGCTGGGAAGGGTTGGAATTTATATACCTTTTTAAAGTAAAATTGTATTGAAAACAAGTACTTGCCATTCCCGAAAGGTAGATGACCGCCATAAATTCTCCCTGCTGTTCTTTTTGTAATCTGATACTGAAAGTCTTGATTCCTGCATAAAGGATGTGCAGTTAGTGTCACCTGGGAGTTTTTATGGCAAATGTGAGAGCAGACATAAAGCATATACATACCATTATGTAGACAACTCTACTAGACCAGGCCTGACAACAGATGGGGCTTGATAACTATACTCATAGATCTTTCCTAAGTGAATCTTAACTTCATAATACCTGAGCCTTTATCCAAACATCTTATCATATGGATTGACTAATTAGTGATGCATTCCTGTTAACCCTTATATTCTTTTTAGCAAGCAGCCCACCTGCATAAAAGAATTACTGTTTTTGTTGTTTATAGTTTGGTTCAGCTGGGCTGGATATCATCATTGCCTCTGGCTGAAACTGACTGATCTGTTTCACTTGTGTGGAAGGAAAAATGAATATTTTGCGAATAGTGGTGTGGTGTCGGGGAGAAGGGGTACATTTGCTGCTTCCCTGACCCTGACTCAAGAAGTCAGTGTGAAAACAGAGAGAGACTTGGGACGTTATAAACACACCCATCCTCTTGGATGCATTGCATATGGAGCCAAGAGAAAAGTAGAGAAATGGACAGGGGAGGAGGTAGGGGAGTCCCAGGGGAAAAATCTCTGATTCTAAGCTCAGGTGTCAGCCCTTCATTCTTCCTGGTGTCCCAGACATGCTGTCCATTCCTGCTCACATCCTATGAAGCAAGGAAGTTCTTATGACTCAGCATCACTTTGCTGAGGAGATGGGGAGGATGAGGAATTCAAGAATGGCCTTTTAAGGCATGATTTTGTATGAAATTGTCCTGTGGACATCTCTCCACTGCATCTACATTTTAGAAATAGAAAGATGACTTCTTGCCTTGAGGGCAGCAGCACATTTTGTCTGTAAGGATTGTGTTGTGCTCAGTCCTTCTTCCAAGACCTAATCTCATGGTCTCCATCCTTATTCTCTGTGCCCTTGGATTTCCCCCTCTTCTCATGTAAATCCAGACAACTTACTGCCTGTGTCCCAAAACCTTGGTGTTTCTGCCTTTGAGTTGAGTGTCTTCGAAACAATTGTGTGGTGGCTGGGCACTGCAAAATGAGTCAGTTCCTGCAGTTTGGTTACAAGTTCTCAAAAAATATTTCAGAATGTGGATGTGGTCAGCGAAGTCATTTTCCAGGCATCTAAAAGGAAACCCACATCAACTGTAACAATTGAGCGATGACCTGGAGGTGCCACACAACAGAACCAGGCCTGTTTTCTCTCAGAACAATGCCTTGAACTGCCCTCCAATGCCATTAACATCCCCACTGGGAATTCACGGTGTTGTTTGCATACCATATTTTTATCTGCCACCATTTGTACAAACAATGTGACATGGATTTTAACTTTATCTACATTAAAATATGGGCCTGAGTTTGAATAGGAGAAATTACTATTTCATAAAATAGAATGGGTAGGAGTAGTGTGTAATTAGAATATTTGAAATGTGACTTATAGATGAAAATTGAGTAAATTTTCATCTATAAGGATGAGGAGTAACCAAGGGCATTTTTTTTTGTACCATGTAGTATACAGGATTACTTCATTCACTAACCTTGCAGCAGTGTCAGATAAGTAATTAAATTCTCTTCAAGCTCCCCAAACAGAATATAGGCTTTAGAAAATATTTTGTGAAAATTTTTTTCTCCTTTTTTATTTATTATATTTGTGTTTCAATTTTACACATCAGCCATAGGTTCCCCTGTCCTCCCCGGTCCTGCCCCTGCCCCCCCCCTCCCCCCAGCCCCTCCCCTCTATTCCCATCTCCTACAGGGCCAAGACTTCCCTGGGGATTCAGTTCAGGCAGGTCCAGTCCCCTCTTTCCAGGCTGAGCAAAGTGTCCCTTCATAGGCCCAAGGTTCCAAACAGCCAGCTCATGCAGTAAGGATAGGTCCCGGTCCCACTGCCTGGGTGCCTCCCAAGCATTTCAAGCTATTCAGTTGGCTCACTTATCCAGAGGACCTGATCCAGTTGGGGGCTCCACAGCTTTTGGTTCATAGTTCATGTGTTTCCATTCATTTGGCTATTTGTCCCTGTGCTTTTCCAATCTTGGTCTCAACAATTTACACTCTTACAGTCCCTCCTCTTTCTTGAGAATTGGACTCCTGGAGCTCCACCTGGGACCTGGCTGAGGATCTCTGCATCCACTTCCATCAGTTATTGGGTGAGAGTTCCAGCACGACCATTATGGTGTTTGGTCATCTGATCACCAGACTAGGTCAGATCAGGCTTTCTCTCAACCATTGCCAGTAGTCTACAGTGGATGTATCATTGTGCATTTCGGGGGACCTCTCTAGCACTTTGCTTCTTCCTGTTCTCATTTATCATGGTCTGTTATTCCTTGTTCTCCCTTTCTGTTCTTGATGCAGCTGGGATCTCCTGCTCCCCTAAGCTCTCTTTCCCTGGAATCTCGCCCTTAATTGCTCCCACTGTCATCCAGGTTGTTCATGTACATCTCATCCATTTCTCTGTCATTGGGCACTCCCTGTGTCTTCACGTTTTCTAGGTAGCCTCCCTGGAGTTGTGTAGCAGTCTAGTCATCTTTGTTTTACATCTAGTATCCTACTATGAGTGAGTACTTACCATGGAATTTTTTATTTATTCATGTACCATTAATTCTGTAAAATCTGATTGAGTTTGTTTCAACCACTCATGGAAACTGATGACATTTTCAATAATGAGAAACCAGCAAGAATAAAACATGGGCATAGGATCTCAACAGACCTTTCACTAAAGAAGATACTCATACTGTATAGATAAGTGCATGAATAGTATTCAGCATCATTAGTCATTAGGGAAATGTAAATAAAAACTACACACTATTTGAATGGCTGAAATTTAGAAGGCTGACTATTAAGTCAAGGTTGAATGCAGGGAGTTGGGGCTCTGAGACATTTAGGAAGGAATGTGAAATGGTAGAAATATTTTAGAAGTCAGTTTGGCATTTCTTAGAATGTAAAACATGCACTTACCATGTGATCCAGCTGTCCCATTTAGAGCGACCAAAAAACGTTATATGTACATGAATGGTATAGTTATAATGTTATTAGTTATAGTCAAGACCTAGAAAAACCCAAACGTTCAGCTGCAACTTAATGAACAAAGAAATCACAGTGTATCTCAATGTGTACTGCTCAGAATTGGAAAATGTTACAACCTTAAATAAAGCGAGCGCCCCTTATGAGAATGCACTGAATGTAATGCTGTTTATATACATTTCTAGAAAATGCAAAGAAAATCTTAATGCTAGAAAGATGAGTGATTATATCAAGTGTAGAACAGGGTGGCTAACAAGCGGGGAAGACTTAGAAAGGGACACGAGGGAACCAGATCTAGTGGATAATTTCACTTTCTTATTCATGTTAATCTTGAGTGATTCTGTTTTCCAATATTCCCAATCATCTAAATTATGTGTCATTTATTGCATTTGCTTATTCCTTGATTTTAGAAGAATCTGAAGAAAACAAGGCATCATCATTACAGTAGATCGAGGGTTTTAAAATGTCCCTGTTTGGTAAAAATCAAAGTTGCCTTCTCTTAATGAGGAAAAGCCCGATAGAGTTTTAATGGTTTTGGTATAGAAACACAGAACTTTCTAGGATAGGTGAATGTAGTCTGTTGCCATCGTCATCTTTCTCCACCCCTTTGTCATTGAAATGAATGTATTTTTTCATTAAGTGTTCTCTCATTCCCCAAATTGGTAGAGCAGCTGCCTGCTGGCTTTATAAACATGAACTTACACACCATTGTTGCAGGGTTCCTATGCAGCAAGGCTGCAGCTTCACAAGCTAATTATAAGGTACCTACCTCATTGTATGCAAGCCTTTCTATGGTCATATGGTTTGGTATTATTTTCTTCTGATAAAGAATAAGCAGGTTCAGAAATGCCTAGCTGATTCCTGGATCATGTAACCCTTGTCACTTTGAGATTGGTCAAGACTCTGAGCTCATTTCCAGTTCTTCCTACAAGGACACTAAATAAGAATTGGTTTCAAGTTGAAATTTTTTTTCCTGGAAGATTGATCTGTTGCCTGGTATCTTTTTTGCACCTAGACCGTGTTGGTAGCATATTTATTCTCCAGTTATCTGTCACTTTAAATGTCCTTCATTGTCTCTCATACTTTTTCCCATTTGTGGTTTTGAGGAAATTGCCTCCAGATCACTCATTACATAATTTGCCACACAAACTTGTCATCAGCCTATGTGATAAACTATGAGTGGTCTGGGTATAGCCTTCAGTACTTTTTGAGATGGTACTTAACAAACATGTTTTGAAGGGACATGAGGAGAGTTCTAGGGGCACGTAAGTTTAAGAAACTGAGAGGAACAACATCAAATCTTGCCTTCTATCTTTTTCAGAACCTTTATAGTTGTAGGGAAATGGTACTGTGTTCATTCCTCATTTGTAATAGAGTCAAAGAACTTTGGGGTTGTTTTTTATTTGGTTGGTTTTGCTTTTGTTGTGGCTTGTATTTTGGTTGAGGGCTCCAGTAGACACACTGTTTTGTAACTTGTTTGATGTATTGATAAAATGATATTTTTCCTAAAGGCTTTCTGTCTGTTTCCCATTCGCATGTTGGAAACAAAACACACCTTGTTTTCTTACTGGATCTTGAAAGTTCTTGTCTCTGAGTGTTGTGTTCATGGTTGGAGAACCTACTCAGTTGTATTTTAGCTTTAAAAACATTAGGGGCTATAGTAATAAAGGTGAACAAAGAATGTAAGATTCTGTCTGGAAATGAAACTCAGTCAAGGAAAAGTCTATTGCTTTATTTCATCATCTGCTACTGCTCTTTTATCTAGAATGATTCCGGTCTCTGCCAGTTTTCATAGGGACAGCTGTGGAAGAAATGTGATGATGGACATGACCACTCACTCTAGTCTATCTGGGATTTCCGTATTAGCACTACTACTGTTAAGATGGGAAAGTAAAAAAATGACCATGTTTGGGATTTTTTCCCCTGCTTTGTTCCCCAAACTACAGAGAGGTTGATCATCAGAGTAAGGCTGACAAGAGAGACCATGTCTGAAAATTAATAGTAATTTCCTATGAGAATTTCTAACAGTCTTGAGGCATAGTAAGAGGGAGAATGAATATGGTTCTTGGAAGCTTGGAGCTTAGAAGAATGCAGAGCCTTTTATGAGTGGAGGGAGCACCTGGGCATGGAAGCCAGGGTCTTACACATGATAGGTAGACACGGCCATCCGCTGAGTCACACCCCAGCCCTCTTACCCCACTCCCCTTTAAACTGATAGTTACATTCCTAAGACACATTGACAGTCACATCCAGCCCTACCTCACTTACAGTTAATACTTTCAAGGCATATCTCTCCTGACCCCTTTTTCCCCTCACAGAAAGAGGAACCAGATTTCCCCTGTGTTACTTACCATCAATATAAACAGCAATTTTATTCCTGTTATTTCCCCTTTCGACCTTGTAATGAAGTTGGCTACTGTTCCTCTACACAGGAAGAAAGACTTCCTTCCTCTATCTCTTGCCTTCCCCCAGGCTTAGGAATAATCTCCCCTTTCTTGTGGACTCTGGACTCTAACATTTTCTTACTTTAATTAAACTTATCAAAGTCACTCACCTCTCTTTCTAACCTTTCAGATTTTTCTCTTTTTCTACATAGATGAGAGCAGCCATCCAGGAAGCTGATGCTCCCACTGAGGAGTTTCAGGGTGCCTGTCTTCTCTTACTCATGTTTCTGGTTTTACTGCAGTGGCTGTCATCTCTCCTCCTTGCACTTTGTCACTAGTAGTGACCCTATTTAGTACCCACCTTCCTTTTTGTGTTGTGTATTATGCAGTATAAGAATAGATGATTTCCAATGAAAACAAGATGTCTCCCTCCTTCCTTCCCTCCCATTAGGAAGGAAGTTTTCCTCTCATGTGGTGTATGGATCAGAGGTCAACCACCAGTGTTGTCCTTAGGTGCTGTCCACCTTGTTTTAAGACAGGTTTTCTTGTTGGAACTCATCAATTAGAGAAGGCTGCCTGGTCAGCAAGCCCAAGGAATCCAGCCCTGTTCATCTCTCTCCATTGCTATGATTACAATAGAACCCTACCATCCATCCACTGTTGTTGGTGGCTGTTGCTTTTTTTTTTTTTTTTTTTTTTCAAACTTTGGTGCTGTGGACCAAATTCAAGTCTTTCTTCTTTTATGGCAAGTACTTTACAGACTTAACCAATTTTCCCTGACCTACTTTTCTTAGTTTTTCATCTTAATGTTGATTCGTTTTCACTGGCTTGGCAGTGTTTCTCTAAACACTTGTTTTTGCTCTACAGAACTGGCCATGTGAAAACCCACTATGAGCATGGGTACAGTCCACCATCTACAATTAAACTGAGGACAGAAGAAGAATGCTGTTGTCAAGGTGTGTCATGGTCCTTGGTTTGTACTAAGCTGCTTCCAACAAAACACTTGCTCTTCTGACCAGTTGAAGAAATGGATTCATTTTCATTGTGTAACAAACAGCCTCAACCAGTTTGGCAGCAAGTACTTGGTTGTATATTAGGACTATATATTGCCATGTTTCTCATAGTCTCTAAAGTTTATAAAACAATCAGTATCCCCACTGACCTTTTTTGCAACACTCTTCAGACCACTCTTTAAAGTCTCACTTAGGTTTTCTGTTTTCTCCTTGTGATACACGAGTATAATCCACATTTTCTTCCCTTTTCCTCTTTGGTGAGTATTGCGTGTTGTAGCTGGCAGGTTTATCAAATAGGGTCTGTATGTATGGTGATACACATTTAATCCTTTCCAAATTATCTGAATTGGTGCTTCCATATCTTCACACTCCCATCCATTAGCTTGTTTTTCCCCCCTTTCCTTTGTGGTAGGAACCTTTTGTATAGACTTAGTTTTAAAAAACTCTATCCGTTGGTACACAGTGTGGTTTGGTTTGTGTATACTTCCATGGTTGTGCGGCAGGCTGTAGTCTTCCAGAGGGCACCCCTGACCTTCCTTAGCACCCTTCAGTGCTGTTAAGTGTATAAAGGCATACACAGGGTCTATGTTTGCCCATGGGTTTTCAGGGTTTTCTGTTTATGCTTTCTTTGTAGGTGCCCAGACATTTTATAGTTGATTGATTTAGATGACAAATGTTTATGAAATGCTGCTGGCACCTAGGGAATTGCAAAAGAATGAGACTCCATTACTATCTAAAAGTACCTGTATTCTCACAGGAGGCCCGATTTCTAAACAATTAATGTCCCAGCAGTGTGACTTTGTTTCTAACCAGCAAAGACAGAGCCATCAGGGAGCAAGCTCCAAAGAAGCATCATTCTTTTCGTCTGTGAGGAGGCCTAGAACTGGGCCTTCCACAGGCAGGAGGAGTGAGCAACCAGCACATAGAGGGCCCATTGCTTGCTTCTCTTTTAGCTTGTTGGAGCTGAATAGACGTTGTCTGAGAAGAGCTACAGAAGAACTAAAAATTCAGTACCTTGAAAATATTAGATGGCATAAGAGTTGGACAATGGCAAAAACAGAGGCTAGGTGGTTAATATTATAAATGAAACCTACAGCCTGTGATGTTAGATATCTCCTGAAAAGTACACATGGCTCAGAAGTGAGACCCAATATGGAAAGGCCAATAATGGATTGTGATTGAACAAAGAACAAGTAGTATTCAGTTTTGGAGAAAGTGACTGGTTTATTTATTCTTTCTATTATTTACAGGTTCAGAAAATAATTATTTGATGTGCATATTTTCTTATCCTTAATGGGATTCAAATTTTATTTTCCCTTTTTAAGGACAGGAATCCTTCACTGAGATGCACATTGCTGACACTGTTTCTAGAAAATGCCTTAGGTGTTTTTTACAGAGTGGAGGGAGAGGGAGAGAAGGGAGGAAGGTAGACAATGGATATAAGGCAATTGATTTCTGGAATTTGTACATACACACACACACACACACACACACAGAGAGAGAGAGAGAGAGAGAGAGAGAGAGAGAGAGAGAGAGACTCTGTATGTCACTTAGGTTAAAGTTATCCCTTTTCTCTAAGTGTATTTATCCAGTAATTGTTTTTCAAATGACCTTTTTTCATTCAGAGGGATTAAAGGCATGTATCTAATTGCTAAATATTGTTTTCAAAAACTAGTCTGAGTCTGTCTTTATTAGCTGGAAGAGGTTTCATCTTTAGAAGCATGTTTAGGATCTTGTGCCAACCCAAACTCTTCCCAAGCCTGTTCAGGCTAGAATTATTTGGCAGAGAATGTCTTTTTTAAAGTGTCATGAACAGGAATGTCCCAGAAATGTTCACCTCAAACCTCAAGTTGACTTGTAGAACAATTTACTAAATAGAGAGATGTGAGGATCAAGTGAACATCAGCTGGTATAAATGTTTTTGGTCAATGTAGTCACAGGACCTCAGGTATGCAAGAGTTAGACAGGCTGCCACCACGTGCCTGGTTATAGTGATAGCCTGATTCAAGTACTCTAACATAATGCAAAAGGAATCTAAGCTCACAGGAATGTACTTTAATTAGACACCTGCATTTCAAGGGTTGGTTTCTCCTCCAGAATCATTTAACCCTGTGGCACACTGTGTGTATTTGAATGCAATACTTTCCTGGTCTATACTTACTGTTAATTAGACCTTTTTGTTCTTTACCCTTTCACAGCCATGTGATTTTTATCAACAGTTTTATTGAGGAATGATAAAGGAAGAATAGCACATACTTCATGTGAGAAGTTTGAGTGTGGATATACCTATGATGCCATAACTCAATTCCCCATAATCAAGGTAATCACAGGCCCAGTGCCTCCCGAAGTTTGTTTCTTTCCCTCTCTCCCCACTTCATGTATATGTCTATTTTTTAAAAAAAAAAAATTTAACATAAAGCCCACCTAATGGAAGACATTTTTATTTGCTTTTAAATTAATGATGACTTTGTTAAAGTCATGGAGTGGCTTGTGCTCTTTCACATCCATAGATGTGTTTGTGATAGAAGTTGACTGAATTCTTAAGAGAGGGCTGCTAGCATAAACACTAAATGTGACATGCCACTGCGGTGACTCCTAGAGACGTGGGACAAAATTACAGGGTTTAGAAAAATCACAGAAACAAGAAGTGTTTAGAAGCTTTTTTTTAAAAAGAAAGATTATTTTCTTACAATTTTTAAAAAGTCCTTTGAACACTTTCATTCTGCCAGTGCTGTGTGAGTAGCTGGTACTTCTGCATTTACTTCCCACATAGTCTTTAGGATGAAAATTTCTTCCCAGATCTGTCATTTCTAAAGTTAGGGATTCTTTTTGAAGGCAAAATAGAATTGCTTGAGAAAAAAAATCTTCAAACGCCATTGAGTGATTCTATTCTTGCTTTATTTGAATGACCCTCCAAGCAGCGTTTCTTTCATTTCTAGGGAAACTATGATGCAAGTGTAGTTTTCTACCTGGCAGCTTTACTTTCATTGTTAATAAGTTTCTTCCTGGTTCAGCCTGTAGGTTGCTCCTGCTTAACTGTGGAGTGTGGGCTCTTTAAATTCTAGGGTAACTTTGCAAGTAATAGGATCCATCCCAGTTCAAAGCAGGCTTAACTTTTAATGAGTCTTTGCTTCCATTTTAAACTCTCTTTTCCCACCATAGACTAATGGTCTTCAGCCAGAATGGAGACTTTTGTGTGTTGTTTGTGTTTTGTTTCTTTGTGGTGTAGATTACATTCAGGCAGTGTACCACTTGGTTACAGTTCTTTCTTATGTGGGAGTTTAATTACTAAGTAATAAAATTGCATAATGACTTTGTAGTTTTTTCTCTTTGAATTTTATTTATAAACTTTGAAAATGTGCTGTTACTCAATTCCCTATCAAGATGGTCACTATTGCATTGGTTAGTGGTGGGTACTAATGGAATAACCTTTAATAAACTTTTATTTATTGTTCATCATGCATTGCCTATATAAATTTAAGAGAAAGGGAAAGAAAACATTAATCTTAATTCTTTAAATACAGTGAATTTATAGGAAAGATAGGGTTATCTTTGAGTATTTCTAATCTTAAGATAGACAGATTTATTTTGTATTTACTTATTACTTATTTGTAATGTATGAGTTAAATATTTAGTTTTACAGTACTGTTACAGTTTTTTTTAAATTATCATTCTTAATTTGAAATTTTAGGTACAATAGGGATTGATTGCATTATGAATAATTTTATTGTTACATAATTTTATGCATGCATATAATTAATTACAATTAAATATATCTCCATGCCCTTTCCTTCAATTTTTTCCCTTTTATTGAAAATAGATTTTTCTTATACAATATATCATGATTATAGTTACTCCCCCTCTTTCTCCCAGTTCCTTCCACCTCCTTTTTCCATCCAGACTCACCCCCTTTCTGTCTCTCATTAGAAAAGAACAACAAAACATAACAAAATAAAATAACAAAAACTATCACATCACAGTTGGACAAGGTAAACCAACAGAAGGAAAAGAGCCCCAAGTGAAGGCAAAAGAATCAGACCCACTCATTCACACACTCAGGAGTTCCTTCAAAAAAATCGAACTGAAAGCTATAATATATATGCAGAGGATCTGGTACAAACCCGTGTAGGCCCTGTGCTTATTGCTTCAGTCTCTTAGTTCTCTTTGCTCAGTTGATTTAGAGGACCGTATTCTCCTGGTGTCTTACATCTTCTCTGGCTCTTATACTCTTTCTGCCTCCTTCCTTGGCATTCCCTGAGCTCTGAGAGGGAGGAATTTGATGGAGACAGCTTATATAGAGTTATATGTTCTGAGGTCTCTCTCCCTGTGTAATGTCTGGCTGTTGGTATCTGTATCTGTTTCTGTCTGCTGCAGGAGGAAGCTTCTCTAAGGATGTTTGAATAAGGCCTGAGTATAGCAGAATATCATTATGAGTCATTTTATCACCCCCCCCCCCTTTTTAAAGATTAGTAGTATTTTTCTCCTAGGCCTCCTGGCTATCTAATTTCTGGTTCTTGATCACTCAGTGAATGGCTTCCATCTCGTGGTGTGGGCCTTAAGTCAAATCAAACATTACTTGATTACTCCCAAAATCTTTGTGGCACCATTGCCCTAGCATATATTTTGCAGGCAGGACAGATTGTAGATCAAAGTTTTGTGGCTGTGTTGGTGTTTATGTTTATCTTTTGATAATCTGCAGAGTGCCTTCCTACATCAGAGACTAGGATATAGGGTGAAGGTTTTATGTTGGCACTAGCTTGATCTCTCCTTCCTCAATGAGTTTTGTTTGTGTTGTCTTCAGCAATGGGGTCTTGCTGTCTGTTCATGAAGAGCAACTTATATTCTTTTCTACAGCCTGGATTGTTTGGAGATTTCTGTGTGTCCCCTTAGGCTAACAACTCAATTGGAGGTAACCTAGTCCCAATACTGGCTTTGGGACTCTCTCCCCCATTATTTGGAGACTTCATTAGGTTATCCTTCATATATCTTAGGAGGTTTCCACTGCACTAGGTTTCCATGCCATCCCTAAAATCCCTCAATTCTATCTGTATCTCCCTGTATTCCCTACCTGCCCTCCCCTACCTAATCCTCCCATTCTTATCCCCCCCAGACCACCCATAACATCTGTTCTCTTTCCCTTTCCCAGGGAGAGCCATGTGTCCCCCCACATCACTTCTTCCATACCTAACATCTGAGTCTATAGATTGTAGCTAAGATTGACTTAGATTTATAAATGAACATCTGTACCTTGGCATTGGAACAAACCAAACTAAAGCCTTGTCTCACTCTGGAAGCTTTTTTCTATAAAAGGTGATTTAGGAATAGTTGTAAAATATTATGAGATGTGTGTTTGTGTGCTTTGTAAATGCTTTATTTACAGTAAGGGTAAGAGCCTGCCAAAACTGAGCAAATGCTTTTCTTTGTATCTGATTATACATGTTCCTTTGCAGAGAATGCTAATAGATGTGGTTAGTTTATAATTATTAAAAGGGGGAAAAACGAACAAGCCTACTTCCCTCTTCAATCCCAACCCTGTCCTCCAGAAAGCTACTTTTGTTTCCATACCATTAACAATATTGTAATGAGCCATTTTTTGTGGTCCTACATGTATTTTATTATCAGTCTATGGTCTGGTTGCATGTTCATTGAACATGTGCTATTGGAAAGTTGTAAGCCTTTGAGAGCTTTCTTTCTGATGATAACACTCCTAAATATTTCCAAATGAATGATACAGAATTTTTAAATCTTAAAAAAAAAATCAGGATTCTAAGGTATATTTGCTGGGAGCAAAGACACATAGTTCTTTACATTTGAAAATAATCCTAAATGTAGAAAACAGTGATTGCCCATGGTGGTTAAATGCAGACATAGAGTGCCTTACTTCAAATCATTGGATATGTTCCTGCCTTGATGCCTTTGACACTTGCCCCTTTCACTCCCCTAGATATATGTATGCCTCTGTCAGGCATTCAGACTGTCAGGCCTTCTGTCACACACTCTTTAATTACCATAAAAACAGTACCATTATTTTAAACTATCTATTATTCTATGAAATGACTGCATATATGCTGGATTCTTTTTTTGGTTTTTCTTACCCTTGTTTTCATCTCTAATTCTCAGTTCCAAGAGTCAGGGGTCTTTGTTCAGTGTTGTATTCTCCATACCTGGAATAAAATACAGAAAGGTTTCCCAGCAATTATTTCTAATTATTTCTAGAAAGATAAACGAGTGACTGGATCAACACGGAACTTACCTAGCTAGCTAGCAATTTAGACTTGTATTGTTTTATAGGGGGACAGCTTCAAATTGACAAACTGATAAAGTGCTACTTTGAATACTTTTGGAAAGGTTACCTTTTAATAATTTTCTGTTTTAGACATTAATGTTTTAAAAGTTTATTAAGTGAATCTAGAGGAGCTTAATAGCTACATATATTCACAACCTGATAAAAATATGCCACTGAAAACTCTTGATATTGTTTCATTAATTTCCATAATTGACATCTTTTCTTTCAGAGTCTCTCCTAAGAAGGCCACAAACTGTCTAGCTCTCAGAAGGATTATGGTGCCCTCAGTGGCTCAGTAGCCAGTGTAGATCCTGTCTTTGGTAATCAGCAGCTACATCTGGCTACTGGGTCTCTGGTGGCATCATCTAGCTTCATTTATTATACCCAGAGAATGGTTATTGAAATGATAGCTTTATCTGCAGCAACACACACACACACACACACACACACACACACACACACACACACACACACACATGTATATACATGCATGCACTCACAGTTTCAGAGTCTAATCTTCCATTATTCATTGTGTTTGGGAAGTCATCAAGAGTTTTATGAATGATGAGGCCTCTATGTTTAACACTGCAAAGGCTATTTGAGCCATTGATTGGTTTTTCTCCTTACCCCCTCTTTCTGCCATGAAGATATCCTTTTCTATTCCACTGTCTGTCAGTGTATCATATACCTAACTTGATATCCATCCATCTACCTGTGTGTACTTCCATACATTTTTTGACCTTTAAAGGTCATTTTAAAAAGAGCAGGATGGATGAGAGCCCACAGAATTATTTGAAGAAATTTCACCTACAGATAAATCACAGCAATTGTGACTTATGTTTTCTCTGTGGTAAATAAGGCACATATCCATTTTGACATTGATTTGCTTTGAAATAATCTGGATGATTTGTTGGCTGAACATCCAGGTCTGGGGCATGAACCTGGCATACAATGTAGATTTCTGTGTTTATTAGGCAACAGCTACATTGTCTGCTGGGTTTCAGGCTACCTGGAAGCAATTCTCCATTGGCCACCTTATCAATCATCTATTTCTAATATTTCTGAGTCACTTCTCTGGGAACCATAAATGAGTGTGACTTCTCTCATTGAAAAGAATAGAGGAATGGACCTCCTCGACGCTGATCACCTTAGCAATTAATGGTTTCATTGTGATTTCATCCAAAACAGTCTCACATGCCACCCTGTCAAATGAAGAAACCAAAAATAAGATGTTATGGCATTCTTCCTCTTTTTGCTTCAACTTTCAAAGATTGTTCATGTTATAATGAAATGCTTTCTATTTGTTGTTGCTGACAGGAAGTAAAGCACCTTAGGGCACTGCTCACCTACTTCACCATTCCTCCCCGTTTTGATGTCTCGCAGGAACCTGGATTATTTTTGTTATTTTGTCATTGTCCCAAAACTTTTTTGAAGGACTCTCCAGTCTCAATAGAATCTGAACATTTTATTGTGATGTTCCAGTGTCTTACCACATCATTTGTTCCCTGAAAGTGCACTCTAGAATTTACTGTACTGTCCACTACTGCTGATCATTCCTTATGAAAGCAGAACAGCTGTGTGATGGAATGACAAGGAATGTAGGCAAGGAGCTCAAGCATGGCTTTCCATGGTGAGAGGAAGAAGAGAATTGAAATTGCTTCTAAGAAACACAAGTTTTAATAATGTGGTTTGTTTGCCTACTCTTTTGGTAAATAAATGTAAACATATGAAATTTTCTAGAAAGTAGCAACTGAGGCTAAAATTCTCAGTAGAGGAATAGAAGTTTTAAAGGGTAATTTGTTAGTAGTTAGTTATAACCTAGAGATTTTTAGTAAGAAATCATGTATTTTTCATTAATGTGACTTAAAGAAAAAACTAGAAAAGGTATGATCTTTACATCATATAAAGATCAATGTCTATGTAATTAATTAATCACCAGTGATGTTAATATAATGTATTTTTGTCACCTCATGCTGAATTCAACAAAAATAAAGCTAATGACTTAGAATTTTTAAAAGATTATACTGTCTGTTCTGCATGCATTTAGTTTTCCTACTTACTAGTTCATTCCATCTACTATTGTACCCAAGCCACTCGTCTTATGTTAAAAAAAAAAATAAGACCCTTTATTGTTGAAGATTTTGACATCATTTTAAGTGTGGTAAATGGCTCAGTACAGCAAGGGTTTATTTAATTAAACTCATAGTTTTCTTTTTTTATTAAACTTTTTTTTATTATATTTGTGTTTTAATTTTACACATCAGCCATGGGTTCCCCTGTCCTCCCCCCTCCTGCCCCTGCACCTACCTTCCCCCCCACCCCTCCCCTCTGTTCCCATCTCCTCCAGGACCAAGACACCCCTGGGGATTCATTTAAACCTGGTGGATTCAGTACAGGCAGGTCCAGTCCCCTCCTTCCAGGCTGAGCAAAGTGTCCCTGTGTAAGCCCAAGGTTCTACAGCTCTACAGCTTTTGGTTCACAATTCATGTGCTTCCATTTGTTTGGCTATACATATACACAATTGAGTACTACTCCACAGAGAAAAATAATGACATCATGAGGTTTGCAGGCAAATGGATGGATCTAGAAAAAATCATCCTGAGTGAGGCAACCCAGACTCAGAAGGACAAACATGATATGTACTCACTCATAAGAGGATACTAGATGTAAAACAAAGATGACTAGACTGCTATGCAACTCCAGGGAGGCTACCTAGATAACGGGACCCTAGGAAAGACACGGATCACCCAATGATGGAGAAATGGATGAGAGCTACATAGTTTTCTTAATAGTTGTCAAGAAGGGATTTTTTCTTTCTTCCATCTCTGCACCCATTATCATTTTTGGAAGTAAATTGTGCAGGAGGCCAGGGGAGTACACAACAAGTGAAAACTAGTGTTCAACAGGTCAGCCCACCAGGGGAATAACTTTTTTGGGAGCCCCACCTGGCAAAGCTGTGGAGTTACTGACTGTTAATTTCTGTAACTTTCTCATGGGCTACCACATACCTTCCTAAAAAGAACAGCTGTGGGGTTCTTTCCACAGACTATTGGCAGTGTGTTTTACATCTTTGGGCACACTTATAGCTGTGGGTGGTCAGTAAGATGATTTCTGTTTAAGCCGTAGAATTCTGATGAACAGAATACTAGAATATTTTTCTTTTTTTTGGCATTTATTTTTTTAAACTTTATTTTATGTACATTTGTATTAAAGTGTCAGATTCCCTGAAACTGGAATTACAGACAGTTGCAGGCTGCCATGAGGGTACTGGGAATTGAACCCAGGTCTTCTGCCAATGTTCCTAGCTCCTGAGCCATGTGTCCAGCCCCCTCGAATATTTTTCTTTATCGACACAGGAAAGTAACAGTATTCTCAGTCTCAAAGACAGCTAATTTTAGATTTCAGAATAAATTCAAAATAGACTAAGTTGCCCCTTCAGAAAATACACAAAGACTAGTTTCCAGTTTATTGCTAAATCAGGGCCAGGTTGTTTACATTGAGACATAACCTCTATATTAATAAACTGTATGTACCCCAGCCACTCAAGACATAGCCAACTATTGTTATCCTGAATATCAATGTCATCTTCTGTCTGGGAACATTAACCACTCATGCTACATTCTTGGCCAATTTTTAGTTTCTGGCCATTCAGCAAGACCTTCCTAGCCTGAGAAAAACTGTAACTCATCATATGTTATGAGAATGGGTCAGACCCTGAAAATGTAACTCACAATTATGCTGAGTTTGGCTGTGAGAGGGACTGCGAAAAGCTATGGGTAGAACTGCTGTCAAAAGAGCTGTGCAGGGAGTATGGGTATGTACTGAAGAAGGGATGTGAAGGAATTGTGTAAAGAGGAGGGAGTGAGCAAGGGTGTGTGTGTGTGTGTGTGTGTGTGTGTGTGTGTGTGTGTGTGTGTGTGCGCTGAGTGAGGGATGTAGCTGTATGGAAAGAAGTGTGATAAATAGAGTAAGGTGAGAGAGTGGATGATAAGAATGAGTAAAGATTGAATAAATGATGTAAAATAAATGTGAAGGAGTGTAACAGTAGGGAGAACAAATGTGTATAGAAGAGATATGGAGTTATAAAAAGATGTTAAGAGAATTTATGGAGAATGTAACGCTATGGAATGTAACTTGGGCATATGAAGAATGTAACAATGTGGAATGTATCTATGTGGAACAGGTTTACTGAGAATTTTTTAAGATGAAGTAAAAATAAATTACCATCAGAAAGCACAAGTGTTCCTTATTTTTCCCTTCCAATAAAAAATGGAGAATATCTAAAGCCCTCAGATAAGAATCTTTCCTAAGGCTTCAACTGCCTTTGGTGCAGTCTTCCAGCTGGCTGTCCTGAAGACTCCTTTATGTTTGCCTATCACTAAACAAAGTGTTTACTGTGGAGCCAGATGTATAGAGTTTCATACCCAAAGTTTCATTTCCTTCTCCAAAGTGACACAGCAATATTGGATGGGTCCTCTAAGTATGGCCAAATATAGTGATATAACAGGAAATACATATTCAGACTTAGTGTACAATTTCGGTCACCCTTGTACTTTACTGAGTGATAGGGATGCTAAGAGCATGTTTTATTGTAGTAGTTGGTCTATTCCTTACAAGAACAGCCAAGATCACTAGAGTGTGGATCTTTTGTATCCTGATGAATAAGTGGTGCCTTCCAGAATGTGCCTAGATGCCAAAACCACCATAATATGGTTAGTGTGTTGGAGCCTCAAGTCCCCTTTTCTTCAGACTCGAAGTATTGGCTGTGGAACTGTTACATTGTCCATTACTAAAAACCTCCTAGCCCAGTAGTCATTTTCTTAGTCCATTTGTGCAACTACAAAAAATTACCTAAGAATTAACAATTCTTAAAAATAATTTTATTTTTTAACTACTCCTAGGGATAAAGTCTAAGTTTATGACATCAACATTCATTGTCTTCTAGCCACTTTCTTGGTGTTTATTAGTTTAATAAAAGGCAAAAGAGTTGAACACTTTTTTTTTTGGTTTTTTCGAGACAGGGTTTCTTTGTGTCGCTTTGTGCCTTTCCTGGAACTCACTCTGTATCCCAGGTTGGCCTCAAACTCACAGAGATCCACCTGCCTCTGCCTACTGAGTGCTGGGATTAAAGGCATGCGCCACCACCTTTAAAAAGTTGAACACTTTTCACATAAACACACCCATCAAGCCCTAGTGGAATGCTTGTGACATAGTCAGCTTTCTGAATACCCTACCTCAGTATTTCATGTTGAGTTTCCACATGGCACTCTTCTCCTAACCCCACCCCCATTCATGTCCTTTTCGGTTGTGAAACACTGAAATCTTGTTCCAATACATCTAATCACTTCTTTAAAGTCTAACTTATTACTGTTACACTTCTGAACATGTTTAAACTTGAATGGGGAGGGTGACAGCAATCATTAATGTCTGATTAATCACAAATATAAAGAACATCCTCCAAATCTGACGTTCAGAAAGCCTGTAGCTTTCAGAAAGCTTCTAGTAGATGTGGTACTGAGTGCATGGCCTAGGGCAGGAATGGAAGCCAGGTGTCTTTCAGTATGTTACCAAATACATGACTTTGTTTGGGCTGTTCTTACCTTGGATCCCTTAGGATAAATGAGTAATGGTAAGTAAACGTCCCTGGCTTCTATGAGCTTTATAACAACTTACCCACCATGTAGTGTTTGGGGAACATACAGATCAACAGACAAGTGTAAATGGTAACAAGCAATTGGCATTTGAAATAGGACTTATTTGAGATTGAGCTCTTAACTTCTACAATATGCTATCTTCAAGTGGATGGTAGCTAAATTGAGTTGAATTGTAGACAAACAGTTGGTGTCATGAAACTCCTAGACATCTAGCACATTTATCAGAATGGTGTGAGTTAAAATAGTGCTAAAGGGTCAGAAACTCGTTTTTCTGAACGATCCCCCCCTTGTCTCTGTGAGACCGCTAGGAAAAATAAACTAAATGTTTGATGGCTTTGTCTAAGTGAGACGCACAACCTTGAGAGAGATACATACATGTATAACTATAAGATGTATTGCAAAATATAAACACTAAAAAATGCTAGTGGGAACTAATGTTTTTATTTTATTATTAAAAATAAAAGCAGTCACCATTCCTAGGTATATGTCCAGAAGAATTGAAAGCAAAGTCAAATATATGTATGCATATTGACAGTCCTGTTAGTATGTACAGTATGCCCAGTGATGAAAGCAACCCAAATGTCCATCTGAAACATCATTTAGTCATAAAAGAAAGTATAAACTGGGTCTGATAGGAGTAGGGGATGGCCAGACTGGGCAACTCCAATCTTAGAAAACAAAGAGAACAGTAGAAATTTAGACTACAATGTGAGTGAATTTTAAAATCTTGGTCAGTGAGGGAAAACCAGTTTCTAAAGACCACATACTGTACAATTCTCTTGACATGAAATAGCCATAAGGGTTTTCAGGAGCTGGTGTTAGAAGGGAGCAAGAATAGAGCTGCTTTACACATGTGGAATATTCAGAGCATACAGTAACCATCCATACTAAAATTTCTGGTATAATTAAAAAACTAATCTTACCAGCTCCAAGTGTCCAATTCCCCAGCTCTAGGAGGATGAGGTAGGTCTACCACAAGTTCCAGACTAGCCAGAGTCACATGGCAAGCTCATCTCAAAAAATATTAATAAAAATAAAGATAAAAGGTGCAGGTTTGGATACTTACAAAGCTTTACAATTATCACCAGAAAATTAATTCCATACCATTTTCATCACTCCAAACATGTCTATCTTGTATGTACATGATAGAAAGCAAAATTAACATGGGGATGCTACCCATGCCTCCTTCAAATTGTATGCTCACCTCACTTGTCCTATTTCTACTTTAGCATCTCATTTGTAGTTTCACTCTTAGTGAATTCTAGAATTAAGACTGTTAGTGAAGTTTCTGTAAGTAGAGTTATATAATCCTTTGGTGACTCATTTTGCTGGAAAGTATTTCTAAACTGGGTATAGTGGTGGAGGCCTGTCATTTTAGTTACTTAAGGTTTGGCAGGAAGATTTCAAGTTGAAGCCAGTCTGGGAAACTTACGAAGACCCTGTCTCAAAAGTGAAAATAGGGCTAGAGAGATGGCTTAAGAGAGCACTGTTTGCTCTTCCAAAGGTCCTGAGTTCAATTCCCAGCAACCACATGGTGGCTTACAACCATCTGTAATGAGATCTAGTGCCCTCTTCTGGCCTGCAGGGATATGTGCAGACAGAACACTGTATACATAATAAATAAATAAATCTTTTTTTTTTAAAGTAAAAATAAGGGCTAGTGATTTAGCTCAGTAGAGTACTTGTCCAACATTCACAAAGCCCTGGGTGGTATCCCTATAACTGCATAAAGCTAGGCATGACAGCCCACTCTTCTAATCCCACCACTAAAGAAACTGTGGCAGGCAGATCAGAAGTTGAAGCTCTGATGCTATGCAGGCTGCTGAGGTAGAAAAGTGAATACATATACCCAACTGTGAAACCTGAAGGCTGCAATATCAACTTGACAGACAAGATGTACATACTAGTGGCAAACCTGCCTTTTGTTTGGTTTGAGGCCAACTCCCCAAATCCCCTCAGATCCGGGTCTATAAACTTGGTCAAGAGCTCATGGCTTGGGAAGTCATCTCTAGGTTCAAATCTACCACTGTTGTGGTTAAAGTGCAGAAAATAAGTGTGCAGCCTTGAATGACACATCTATATGTCCTCTAGAAAGGCTCAAGGAACATACCAGAAAAGGGGTTGGGGAAAAAGTAAGAGCCCAAGGATTGATGAAATGTACAACAAAAAGATGTCTTCTAGACATAGCATAGGTATTACACTCATGAACTCATTGCAGCTATGGTGGACCCTTCAAAATTTCATCATGCATGGGGAAGGGCCCAAAGGGTCCTACCCCTTCCTAAAAGACTACTGATGGTTGTTCAGGGAGGGGAATCGTTTTCTTTAGTGATGTAGCTACAGATTAGTTGGCTATGCTCCAATAAATAACCTTAGGCAATATAATAATAAGTAACCTAAAGTCAATGGATCACACAAAAAGAAGATATGTAAGTAGGAGAGGGACTTGTTGAGAAAAAATGTTTCAGTGAGATGGATGGAGATAAGGGGGGGAATAGAGGAGTGTGAACAATTAAAATCCATTATATACATGTACATGTCAGTAAAAAATGAGAGGAAAAAAGAAACTGATGCTCATCCTTGATTAACAATGATCACCCTAATCTTCATGAGACTCTGTTAGAAATAAATTTAAAAAAAAATACAGGAAAAGGGAGAAGGAGTGGAAAAAAGGTAAAGAATGGTTGTGGATGTAAATCAGTCATAAAGCATGTGCCCAGCATACTTGAGTCCCTGAGTTTAACCCCTGAGTACTATGAAAAATAGTTTCAATTTAAAAATGTATCTATGAGGTTTATTCATACTGTGTGTAGGTATAGCTTTCTATTTTCATGCCTTCATTTTAATCCATAAGTGAACTTCTGTTTACTTTTTGACAGTGCTGGGGATGGAATTATACCTTGAGGCAGAATTGTTAGGCTATAGGCTGTAGAGAAATCAGCCTTAGTATGTTAATTCCAAACAGTCTTGCATGGTAATCTTTATACTTCACACTACTACAGGTGGTGGATGGGAGTTCCTAACTGCTCCACATCCTCATCAGCACTTACTACAAGTATTTTTAATTTTAGCCATTTTGCTAGATGCAGTGACATTTAATAGTATATTAAACTTGAGTACTTTCAAAATATGTGTTGGCCATTTAAATATCTACTTTGGTGATTTGTTCAACTATTGCTAACTTTTTATATTGGGTAGAGTTGTTACACAGGAATTCTTCATAAATTCTCTGGATATAAGCCTTTTGCTATTTGTGATAATTTGTAATTAGCCCCCATAATCTCATAGGGAGTGACACTATTAGGAGATGTGTCCTTGTTGAAGTGGGTGTGGCCTTGATGGAAGAAGTGTATCACTTTGGGGATAGACTTTGAGGTCTCCTGTTCTCAAGATATCACCCAGTGTGACAGACCACTTCCTGTTGCCTGCAAGATATAGAAGTCTCAGCTACTTCTCTAGCACCATGTCTGCCTTCATGTTGCCACGTCCCACCATGATGAGAATGTACTGAACCTCTGAACTCGAAGTGAACCACTACAATTAAATGTTTTCCTTTATAAGATTTGGTGTGAAATGGATGAGATCTACATGAACAACCTGGATGACAGTGGGAGCAATGAAGGGCGAGGTTTGAGGGAAAGAGAGCTGAGGGGAGCAGGAGATCCCAGCTGGATCAAGAACAGAAAGGGAGAACAAGGAATAACAGACCATGATAAATGAAGACCACAAGAGAACAGGAAGAATCAAAGTGCTAGAGAGGTCCCCCGAAATGCACAATGATACATCCACTGTAGACTACTGGCAATGGTTGAGAGAAAGCCTGATCTGACCTAGTCTGGTGATCAGATGACCAAACACCATAATGGTCATGCTGGAACTCTCACCCAATAACTGATGGAAGTGGATGCAGAGATCCTCAGCCAGGCTTCAGGTGGAGCTCCAGGAGTCCAATTGTCGAGAAAGAGGGACTGTAAGAGTGTGAATTGTTGAGACCAAGATTGGAAAAGCACAGGGACAAATAGCCAAATGAATGGAAACACATGAACTATGAACCAAAAGCTGTGGAGCCCCCAACTGGATCAGGCCCTCTGGATAAATGAGCCAATTGAATAGCTTGAACTGCTTGGGAGGCATCCAGGCAGTGGGACTGGGACCTATCCTTAGTGCATGAGCTGGCTGTTTGGAACCTTGGGCCTATGAAGGGTTACTTTGCTCAGCCTGGAAGGAGGGGACTGGACCTGCCTGTACTGAATCTACCAGGTTGAATTGAATCCCCAGGGAAGTCTTGGCCCTGGAGGAGATGGGAATAGAAGGGAAGGGCTGGGGGGAAGGCGGAGGGGGGGCGAGAGGGGGAGGACAGGGGAACCCATGGCTGATGTGTAAAATTAAAGCAGAAATATAATAAATTTAAAAAGGAGAAAAAAAAGAGTTGGTGTGGTCATGGTGTCTCTTCACAGCAACAGAAACCCTACTTAAGACAGAAGTTGGTATCACTGGGTCTTAAGGTAGATTAATTCCCAATTTTCTGAGAAATTGCCATACTTATTTACAGAGTGTTTGTACAAGTTTGCACTCCTACTAGCAGTGGAGGAGTGTTCCCCTTACTTCACATCTTCTCCAACATAAGCTATCCTCAGTATTTTTTGATCTTAGCCATTTTTACAGGTATAAGATGGTATCTCAGAGTCGTTTTGATTCACATTTTCCTGATCACTAAGGATGTTGACCAATTCTTTAAATGTCTTTCAGCCATTTGAGATTATTCTGTTAAGTATTCTGTTTAGATCTGTACCCCACTTTTTAATTGGGAGTATTTGGTATAAGGATGCTCAATCATACCACAAGGACACTTGGTCAATTATGTTCATAGCAACATTATTTGTAATAGCTAGAACCTGGAAACAACCTATATGCCCCACAACTGAAGAATGGGTGAACAAAATGTGGTACATTTATACAATGGAGTATTGCTCAGCAGTAAAAAAAAAAAAATGATAACATCATAAAATTTTCAGGCAAATGAATGAAACTAGAAAAAAATTATCCTGAGTGAGGTAACCCAGACCCAGAAAGACGAAAATGGTATGTACTCACTCATAAATGGATAGTAGATGTAAAGCAAAGGATAACCAAGCTGCAATCCCCAGCCCTAGAGAAACTAGGAAACAAGGAGTACCCTAAGAGTGATGCATGGATTACCTGTGGAAGGGGAAATTGATAAGATCTCCTGCATAAACTGGAGGCAAGGGGAGGGGGTAGAGGAGAGGTAATGGAGGTTGGGAGCATGAGGGATTGGGATGATCTAGTTGGTGGAGGGATGGAGGAGAGCAACCAAAGAGATATCTTGATAGAGGGGAGCATTATAAGGTTAGGGAGAAACCTGGTGCCAGGAAAAGCAATAGTGGAGAGGATGCCTCAAGTACCCTTCTTTTGTAATCACAGTAGTAACTACCCTAATGGTCATCATAGAACCTACATCCGGTAACTGATGAAAGCAGATGCAGAGATCCATAGCCTAGCATTGGGCTGAGCTCTGAGAGCCTTGTTGAAGAGAGGGAGGAAGGATTATAGGAGCCAGGGAAGGAGAGAATGTCAAAATCATGATGGGGAAACCCACAGAGACAGCTGACCCAAGCTCATGGGAGTACACAGACTCTGGAAGAACAGCTAGGGAGCCTTCATGGGACTGACCTAGGCACTCTACGTGTGGGAGACAGTTGTGTAGCTTGGTCTGTGTGTGGGGCCCCTAGCAGTGGGATCAGGATCTGTCCATGGTGCATGAGCTGGCTTTTTGGAACCCATTTCCTATGGTGGAATGCCTCCCTCAGCCTTGATGCAGTGGGGAGGAACTTAGTTCTGCCTCAACTTGATATGCCATGCTTTGTTGACTCCCATGGGAGGCCTTCCTCTTTCTGAGGATTGGAGGGGGGTGGTAGAAAGGCGGTAGGGATAGGGAACAGGAGGAGAGGAGGGAGGGGAAACTGTGGTTGGCCTGTAAAATAAACAAAAAAATTAAATAAAAGACAAAAGTTAGTAGGAAGGACTGGGGTATTGCTGTTGTAGGCCTGACCATGCTTCTGTTTGAAGGAATATGGATCTTGGGACTGTCAATTAGAAAAGCAGTTGAATGCTTTAAGTGCTGTTTAATGGGACATGCTAGAAGGAACATGGAAGACAGTGGTGCTGAGTGTGATTTGATGAAGTGTAGGTGGCTGGCTCAAGATGTTTCAGAGGAGAAGAATATTAATATGTGGCCTAGATATTAGAATTCTTTTGGCAGGTGAAATCTCAAAACAGCCTAGTATAGACTCTGACATGTGGTGGGTTACTAATGGTAACTCTGGTGAAGATTTATAATGAAAAGGAGCAAGCTAAGCAGATTAAAAATACAAAATATACCGATTGAGAAATGGGGCACCAGGAAGTAGAATAGAGCTAAATCCTATGTTCAAGGAGATAAACGAATTAAGAAATAGAATAAAGGGGGTGGTGACCTCAGGGCAAGATCTCACCCAACTAAATTTCCAACTTGTGGAAAGGAATTAAAGAAAAGATTAGAGCTGGGTCTGGTAGTGTGTGTCTTTTGATCCCAGAACTCAGAAGGCAGAAAGCTGGTGAATCTCTGAATTTGAGGTCAGCCTGATTTACAGAACAAGTTCCAGAACAGCCAAGTCTAGGCAGTAAAGGAAACCATAGAAAACAGAAAGCTGGTGAAGATGTAATTGAATGAGGAGGCCATGTTCCAGCACTAGTAAGCAACAGAACTTGGCAGCTTTGGTCATGTGGTTCTGGTTTTACAGTCAAGGATACAAGAAAGGGACCTGCTGTGGATATTGCTCTGTGTAAATAAAGTTCTGATTGGCCAGTGGCCAGGCAGGAAGTATAGGCGGGACAAGAGAGAAGAGAATTCTGGGAAGTAGAAGGTTGGAGAGAGACACCGCCAGCCGCCGCCATGAGAAGCAACATGTAAAGACACTGCTAAGCCACAAGCCATGTGGCAAAGTATAGATAAGCAGCAATGGGTTAATTTAAGATAGAAAAAGTAGATAACAAGAAGCCTGCCACAGCCATACAGTTTGTAAACAATGTAAGTTTCTGTGTGCTTTCTTGGTTGGGTCTGAGCGACTGTGGGACTGGCGGGTAAGAGAGATTTGTCCTGACTGGGCCAGGCAGGAAAACTCTAACAACAGGGACCTTCCTCAACAACTAAAGAAAGCCACTGAGTCCAGGCATATATCAGGAGTCTCCCTGAATGGAGAATTAGAGAGGCTGTTATGTGAAGTTGTGGAGTTGAAGGCTGGATTTCCCTGGAGAACCCAAGATGTTGGAGATTCCAGAGTTGTGGAATAAATGCTGAGGAAAGCTGCTAACATGGAATGGAACCAGCCCAAGAGTGAGAAGTATGTTTGCAGCCAACAAAGCTGAAAGGAGTTGGAGATCTGAAGAGAGTTTTGATGTCAGACAGGGAGAAGATGAGTTTGCAGTTTGCCCAGATGGTTTTCAGTCTTGCTTTGGTCCAGTATTTCCTGACTATGCTCCCTTCCCTGCATTTAGGAATGGTAATGTATATTCTGTGGTGTTATATGTTGGAAATATGTGATATTTTTTATTTTGATTTTATAGGGAATTACAGTTCAGAGATTACATGAATCTCAGAAGAGACTTTAAATTTTAAACATTGTGGAGACTGTGATAGACTATGGGGACTTTTGAAGTTGGATTAAATGCATTTTGCATTATGATATTGTTACAACCTTTTGAGGGCCAGGGAGTGGAGTGTGGTAGTTGTAAAGTAATTAGCCTCTATAATCTCATAGGGAGTGGCACTATTAGGAAATATGTCCTTGTTGAAGTAGGTATGGCCTTGTTGGAGGAAGTGTGTCACTTTGGGGTCTTTGAAGTCTCCTATTCTCAAGATACCACCCAGTGTGACAGACTACTTCCTGTTGCCTGCAAGATATAGAACTCTCTGCTACCTCTCCCGCACCATGTCTGCCTTTATTCTGCCATGTCCTACCATCATGAGAATGGACTGAACCTCTGAACTCTTAAGTGAGCCACCCCAATTAAATGTTTTCCTTTATAAGAATTGGTGTGGTCATGGTATCTATTCAATCTATCAACCCTTTAATAATAAATGCTAGTTTGTGTGCCCTACCTAAACTCTTTCCCTACTTCAAAAGTTTCATTATGTTTGCATCTATAATGTTCCTGGGACTGAATTATTTAAGTTGGGTGTTAGTCTAGAAATTTAATCCAATAGTTTATCCAATATTGTCGAAATGAGTTTCCCACTGCTCTGCAGTACAACTTTCATAATGAATCTAGTGCTTTTAGCTGTTTATATCTATTTCTGCAATAGCTAGTCTATCTTCCTGGTCTATTTGCCTGTTCTTGTGTCAATACCACTTTGTATTTATTACCAGAACTACAGAAGTTTTGACAGCTACTACAGACATTGTTCTCTGATTTTGCTTTGAATATTCTAGGCTCTTTGCACTTGTGCTACAAATTTTAGACTCTGTTGTTCATTTTGATGAGAAAGTTGTTGTTTTAATTGGCATTTCAGTGATCTATTTGAGGAAAATTGGTATTTGGATTTTACTGGGTCCCCTGATGTGCTTCTATTGGGATCTTTCTATTGGTGTAGTCTTTAATTTTCTCTCTCTCTCTGTTTTTCAGTTTTCTGTGTAGAGTTCTTACACTTCTTCCATTAGATTAAATTTTAGGTATGTGATCTTTTGTAGTGCTGCTGTAAATGGCATTTACTGAAAACTTCACTCTATAATGGATTTTCCTGATCTATAAAAATACAAGGTGGATGTTAAATTTGCATTAATATTGATAAACTTACTTGTAAAATAAACTAGAGCTTGCCTATAAACACAAATCTATAAGTTTTACTTATTCCATTCTAATATTTATTTTCTTTCCTGATGGTACTGCCTTGGACATGTAATATAAGGGTAAATGGAAGAGTAGGTGGAAGGTATTTGCATCAGTCCCCAAGGAACAGCCTTCAACATCTCTTCAGTGTGATGTTTGCTCTAGAGTCTTTGTAAAACAGAATTTTCAGTGCAGTTTACCTCTCTTCCGAGGCTGATGATTTTTACTATGAGTCAATAGTTAATTTTATCTAATGCTTTTTCTGCATTACAAAGATTGATTTGTAAAAGAATCAACTTTATTTAGGTATACTTTGCATATATTAAAGTACAGCCATTTAAAGTGTATGATTTGAAGGATTTTGATAAATTGTCATCACAATCAAGATACCAAGCACTTCATCATCCTACAAATCTCCCTTGTGCACCTTTTAGGTCCATTCCCACTACCCCTTCCCCCAAGTGCATACACACACTTGTACAGGACACACTAGTCTGTGTTCTATGTCTTATCTAACATTTTATGTAAATGTGCTTTTACAGTGTAGGTGTTTTAATTGAGCTGCATTGACTTGACACAATATTTTGAGATTCATTCATGTAACATTTGTCTGCAGTTTGTTCATTCTTCTTGCTGACTAGAAGTGTGTGTATGTGTCTATCACAATTGGTTCGTTCATTCCCATTCCATGAGACATTTTGGTTGTTTTCAGATGTTAACAATTATGATGCTTTCAGGAGCATTCACTCTCTTTGGACATGTTTCCTTTTCTCCTGGGAAAGTGCCTGTGAATCATAAACAAGTAGTGTTTCCTTGAATTTTTATAAGAAACTACAAAATGGTTCTCCAGAGTGACTGTTCTCAACTACACTTAGTAATTCATTTGTTTTATATTCAAATTGACCTTGGGTACTGGAAATCATTTTTGGGTTTTGTTGCACTAGTGGCCATGAGGAATTTTTCACTTTCATTTGTTAAAAAGATTTTTTTTTACACTATGTGTGTGGGTATTTGCCTGTATGTATGTCTATGCACATGTTCGTTCACTGCCCACTGAGACCAGAGAAAGAATTGGCTCCTCTGGAATTTGAGTAACTGATGTTTGTTGGCCATGTGGGTTCTTGGACATAGACTTGGATCCTCTGTAAGAGCAAGCAATAAGTGATCTTAATGGCTGAGCCTTCTTTTCAGCCTTTCACTGTGATTTTAAGATACATTTCTCTAATGAGTGAGGTTACCAATTTTCTATTATTTATTTATCTCTCATTCATTAAAGTGAAATATCGCTGTATGTTTTTCTCATTTCTAATTGAATTGTTCTTCTCATTGTGTTCTTCAGGAGCTGGAGATACAGCATGCATGGAGCCCTGGGCTTCATCCTCAGTACCATAAAAAAGGTGCTGCACCTGTGATTCTAATACTTAGGGAACTTAGGCAGAAAGATTGAGAGCTCAAGACCAGCCTGAGCTACATAGCAACATTGTACTTCAAAACAAAAACAAACAAACAAAAAACCCAAATCCAAGAGCTAGCAACTCAGCTCAGAAAGCACCAATGTGACATGAACAAACCTTTGAGTTCAGTTGCTAATACTGCAGAACAGAAGAAAAAAAAATCTATCTTTACATGGTCTGAATATAAATATTTTAATATAGATACATGTTTTCCTTAGTTACATCTCCTTTTTTCTTTTCTTTTCCTTTATTTCTTCCTTTCTTCTTCCCTCCCTCCCTCCCTCCCTCCCTTCCTTCCTTCCTTCATCCTTCCTTTTCTTTTTATTTTATACAGGGTCTTACATGGTAGCCCAAGCTGGCCTTAAATCTATTGTTCTTCTACTTCAGCTCCCCCTTTATTGTTTTCTTTTTCTTAACAATATTCTAAGAACAGACATTGTAAATTTTTCATTGGATTTGTTAACTTTTACTTTCACTCCATAGATTTACTTTTTAATAGTATTTTTATTTTATAATTAACTTAATTTCACATATCAGCCACCATCCTCCCCCCCTCCCCGACCCCTGCCCACCCAGCCTTCCCCCCTAATCCACTCCCCCATTCCCACCTTCTCCATGGGGAGTCAGCCCAGCCTGGTAGACTCAGCAAGTCTAGTCCTCCTCCCTATGTGAGCAAAGTGTCCCAGCATAGGCCCCAGGATCCAAAAAAGCCAGCCCATGCACCAAGGACAGGTCCTGGTTCCACTGCCTGGAGGCCTCCCAAACAGTTCAAGTTAATCAACTGTCTCACTTAACCAGAGGGCCTGCTCCAGTTCCGTGGGGAATCCTCTGCTATTGGTTCACAGTTCATGTGTTTCCACTAGTTTGGCTATTTGTCCCTGTGTTTTTTCCAAACATGGTCTCAAGAATTCTCGCTCATGCAATCCCTCCTCTCTCTCGCTGATTGGATTTCCTGGGGCTCAGCAGTGGATCTCTGCAACCACTTCCATCAGACACTGGATGAGAGTTTTATCATGACAGCCAGCGTATTCGGCCATCTGATCACCAGAGCAGGTCAGTTCGGGCTTTCTCTCGACCATTGCCAGTAGTCTATTGTGGAGGCATCTTTGTGGATTTCTGGGGACCTCTCTAGCGCTCTGCTTCTTCCTATTCTCCTGGGGTCTTCTTTCATCATGGTATCCCCTTCTCTGTTCTCTCACTCTGCTCCTGGTCCAGCTGGGACCGACCCTTGCCCTCCATTACCCCCCACCCCCAACACACCGAGTTTGCTCATGTAGACCTCAACTATTTCTCTGTCATTGGGTGATCCCTGTGTCTTTCTTGGGGTCCTAGATTCACTTTTTAAGTTTTGTTTTCAGTTGATAAATAATAACTGAATGTATTTGTAGGGTACAATGTAGAATGACTAAATCTGGCTAATTAGCAAATCAAGTGCTTCACACATTTATCTTTTTATTAGCAAAATATTTAAAATTCACTTTTAGTTATTTTGAAATACATAATATGTTCTTTTATTTTAGCCAATATTCCATTCAATTGACTTGTACTCCTTTGATCTGCCTTCTCCACTGGCATCTATTAACTATCATTATTTTTTATTATGTGTTTTAATTTTATACATCAGCCATGGGTTCCCCTGTCTTCCCCCCTCCCGCTTCCACCCCTACCTTCCCCTCAGCCCCTCCCCTCCATTCCCATGTCCTCCAGGACCAAGACACCCCTGGGGATTCATTTAAACCTGGTAGATTCAGTACAGGCAAGTCCTGTCTCCTCCTTCCAGGCTGAGCATGTGTCCCTGTGTAAGCCCAAGGTTCCAAACAGCCAGCTCATGCATTAAGGACAGGTCCTGGTTCCACAGCCTGGGTGCCTCCCAAACAGATCAAGCTATTCAATTGTGTCACTTATCCAGAGGGTCTGATCTAGCTCCAACCAATGCTGTTGAAGATGGAGCATTGTGCTTCTGATGTACAAAACAGATCGAAAATTATTGATCGTATTTATTGCCTTTACAAATTTACAGTTCCTAAACATGAAGTGAATTTGAATACCGATGGGTTATTTGATAAGCAGAAGCCGAATTCCTGTATAGGCTTTCCTTTTATACCAGAAAGATCTGTTAAGACCAGAATAGTTTTGAGACTTAAGCCACAGTGGGTTTTGAGGTGTGACAATGTGGAAGAAATCACAAATTCATTGCAAGCTATTCAACTGGTGATGGATACCCTTGGCATTCCTTATTAGCAAATGGAAACATTTTCAGTGTAGGACTATAAAGAAAAATCATATGCCAATCATGGATATGTGGAGCAGTTTTTACTTTTAGTGTAAACTTTTGAAATATTACTTTGTATAAAATAAAAATATATATTAAAAGTTTAAAAAAAAGCTTTCTTTCGATTGGCTATTTGTCCCTGTGCTTTCTGCGGCTATGAATTAACTATCATTTTATTCTACTTCCATGAGTTCAATGTTTTATAGTTCATGTATGAATGAAGTCATGTGTTTCATATTTTGTACCTGTGTATTTCTCTTGTACCATGTCCTCCAGGTTCATTTCTGTTATTAAAAGCAACAGCTCCTTTTAAAGTTTGAATAGTATTCCATGGTGTACACACACCACATTTTCTTTATAAGTTCTCTTCTCTTTTAAGATTATAACATTTTTGTGTCGTATTAAAGAATTAACTTATTGTGTTTCCTTACAAAATATTTCAAAGTTTTTATTTTATTTATCAAGATTTTTTGAGATTATAATGTAGTTAAGTTTCTCTCTTCCCTTTCTTCCCTCCAAACCCTCCAATATACCCTTCTTTGCTCTCCTTTCTTAACAAACCTCTTCTTTCATTATTATTGCATGTATATATGTATATGTATGTGGTAGTTTGAATAAGCATGGTCCCTGTAATCTAATAGATTTGAATGCTTGGTCACCAGAGAGTTGACACTATTTGAAAGGATTAGGAGATGTGGCCTTATTGGAGGAAGTTGTTATTGGAGGTGGGCTCTGAGGTTTCAAAAAGCCCATTCCAAGCCCAGATTCCTGCTGCTTAAAGATCTGGATGTAGAACTCTCAGCTTCTTCTCCAGCCTCATGTCTGCCCGTACACTGTAGTGATTCCTGCTATGACAATAATGGACTAAACCTCTGAAATTGTAAGCAAGCCTCAATTAAATGCTTTCTTTTATAAGAGTTGCCATGGTCATGGTGTATCTTCACAGCAATAGAAACCCCAAGACAATGTATATAATGTGTGTGTGTGTATATATATACATATATATATATATATATATATATATATATGTATATATACATATACATGTGTGTGTGTAGGAATATATATTATATATATTTAAGAATATATATATTTCTAAATATAACCTGCTCAGTCTGTATAATGTTAATCATTTATATTTTTTCAGGGCTGACAGTTTGGTATTGAATTGATGTGCTTTTCCCTGGAAAATGCTATTTCTCTCACTCTCAGAATTTCTTATTTGCCTGTGGACTTTTGTGTAGTGTTGAGACATCATGGACTTTCTCCTATCTACTTTGGTATGTCTTTGATATTGTCCTTGTTGAGCTCATGTTTAGGCAGTAAATAGTCTCATTTTTGTGTATGGTATGAAATAAGGATTGGAGTTCTTTTTAAATATATTTTCATTTATTTTTGGGAGTTTATACATGTATTATTTTTATTCCACTGAGTTTTCAAATTCTCTGAACAATGTTTCCTGAAAAGATCATCCTTACTCTCTTTATGTGTTTGCATGCATACATGTATGTCATTCCTAAGGGTCATAAACTTAAAAATTAAAAAATTCTTAAGATGGGGGCCTTTCCTTGAACTAGAACCTGCCAAGTAAACTATCTGGTTGGCTAGTGGGCCCCAGGGATCCATCTGTCTACCTCCCCATGGTGTCCCACCTTTTTTAAAAATTTGAGTTCTGTGCATCAAACTCTAGTCCTCATGCTTCCAAACAAGTACTTTACTGCCTGAGCTCTCTCTCCATCCCCCTTGCTTTCTTTTACAAAATATCAGTTACCCACAGGTCTATTTCTATGCCTTCTCTTATGTGTTATGGATGGCATGGCTATATTAAAGCCAATATCTTATATTCATGATACTGACAACTCATACAACTTGATGGTTTAAATTGATAGTTTAAATCCATAAACCTTATTTTTTCTCTTTCAAAAATCTATTTGTTTTAGTTCATTTATTTGTTAATGAAAAATTTATATTCATATTTAATGAATAATATAAAAATTTATAGTATTTATTTGTTGACAGTTTATTATATGTACTACATTTGTACCTTATTTTGTACTATTTAAATTAATAATTAGTAAAAATGTATTGATAGAAAAACATATGCAATATTAAGGTGGTAATAAGAATGCAAATCTTGTGTCCATATTAGATAAACTGCTGAAATATTAACAATTATTTTAAGTTTGTTCACACAGGTGCTCAATCAAGGTGATCATGAGGTATTGAGTGACTAAATTTTCTTAAACCTGACAAGGGCTGGAGCAATGGCTCAGTGGTTTAGAGCACTGGCTGCTGTTCTAGAGGACCTGGGTTCAGTCCCTAGCATCTACATAGAAGCTCACAACCATCTTTAACTTCATTCCCAGGAATTCTGACACCCTCTTCTAGTTTCTATGGGTCACTGAATGCATGGGCACATAGACATACATGCTGGCAAAACGCCTATACACATAAAATAAAAACTCAAAAACAAACCTGAGAACAAATTGGAATTTCAAAAGTGCTAATATCCGGAAATCACTTTCTAAATATAACATCAGTAGCACAGACACTGAGAGAAACAGTCAATCAATGGGACCTGTTGAAACTGAGAAGCTTTTGTAGAGCAAAGGACATGGTCAACAAGACAAAGCGACAGCCTACAGAATGGGAAAAGGTCTTCACCAACCCCACATCTGACAGAGGGCTGATATCCAGAATATATAAAGAACTCAAGAAATTAGACATCAAAATGCCCAACAGTCCAATTAAGAAAGGGGCTATAGAAGTAAACAGAGAATTCTCAACAGAGGAAGTTCAAATGGCTGAAAGACATTTAAGGAATTGCTCAACATCCCTAGTTATCTGGGAAATGCAAATCAAAATGACTCTGAGATATCACCTTATACCTGTCAGAGTGGCTAAGATCCAAAACAGAGAAGACATCTTATGCTGGAGAGGATGTGGAGCAAGGGGAACTCTCCTCCACTGCTGGTGGGAATGCAAGCTTGTACAGACACTTTGGAAATCAATATGGCACTTCCTTAGAAAACTGGGAATCCATCTGCCCCAAGACCCAGGTTTAGCACTCTTGGGCATATACCCAAGGAATGCTCAATCATACCACAAGGGCATTTGCTCAGCTATGTTCATATCAGCATTGTTTGTAATAGCCAGAACCTGGAAACAACCTAGATGCCCATCAACTGAAGAATGGATGAAGAAAATATGGTACATATACACAATGGAGTACTACTCAGCAGAGAAAAACAATGACATCATGAGGTTTGCAGGCAAATGGATGGATCTAGAAAAAATTATCCTGAGTGAGGTAACCCAGACCATACAAACATGGTATGTACTCACTCATAGGAGGATACTGGATGTAAAACAAAGATGACTAGACTGCTACTCTCAATTCCAGGGAGGCTACCTAGAAAATGGGACCCTAGGAAAGACACAGGGATCACCCAATGACAGAGAAATGGATGAGATCTACATGAACAACCTGGATGACAGTGGGAGTAATGAAGGGCAAGGATTGAGGGAAAGAAAGCTTAGGGGAGCAGGAGATCCCAGCTCGATCAAGAACAGAAAGGGAGAACAAGGAATAACAGACCATGATAAATGAAGACCACATGAGAACAGGAATAGGCAGAGTGCTTGAGAGGTCCCCTTAAATCCACAATGATATATCTTCTGTAGACTGCTGGCAATGGTCAAGATAAAGCCTGATCTGACCTAGACTGGTGATCTGGCCAAACACCCTACCAGTCGAGCTGGAACTCTCATCCAATAACTGATGGAAGTGGATGCAGAGATCCTCAGCCAGGCCCCAGGTGGAGCTCCAGGTGTCCAATTGTCGAGAAAGAGGAAGGACTGTAAGAGTGTGAATTGTTGAGCCCAAGATTGGAAAAAGCACAGGGACAAATAGCCAAACGAATGGAAGCACATGAATTATGAACCAAAGGCTATAGAGTCCCCAGCTGGATCAGGCCCTCTGGATAAGTGAGACAACTGAATAGCCTGAACTGTTTGGGAGGCATCCAGGCTGTGGGATGGGGACCTGTCCTTAGTGCATGAGCTGGCTGTTTGGAACCTTGGGCTTACACAGGGTCACTTTGCTCAGCCTGGAAGGAGGGGACTAGACCTGCCTGTACTGAATCCACCAGGTTTAAATGAATCCCCAGGGGAGTCTTGGCCCTGGAGGAGATGGGAATAGAGGGGAGGGGATGGGAGGACGGTAGGGGTGGGGGCAGGAGGTGGGGGACAGGGGAAACCATGGCTGATGTGTAAAATTAAAACACAAATATAATAACAAAAAAAGAAAAGTGGATGCAAGAACACCTAGTAAGAAAATTATTCACTCTAAAAGTGAGAATCAGGTCAGACTATTGTTTCTCTTTCACACATGCTTTTCTGCACTCTGTTGTCTCTGTACTTTCTGTCCCACTCAGAGAATTAGTTGTATAGGCTGATGAGGCAAACAGAAGCAAAACAAAAACAAGTTATTTTAAAAAGACTAGATCTCATTTACAAAACTCACAGGAGGAGTTCTTGCAATTGGTATTATTGATATGAGATAGGCTAGAAGTTAGATATGGGGCAACTGAGGAAAACTCCAGTTATATCTTGGGAGCTATGTCTCCTGATGATCAGGATAACCATTTGTGGTTAAGCATCCTCGAAGCTGCATTAGGTTGTTCTCACTCCAGAAAGTAATGCAACAAAGCATTCTCCCACACATGTGCACTAATGTAGGATATGCATCCTCAAAAGCCCTGCTGTCATTATACTATCATTTGCATTGGAGTTTTGACACCTGCATTTTGGAGAGATTATGAGAAAAACTACCATAAATGGAAATTTGGCACATCATGATTTGGAAGGGAAAATGGGTTTCCTTATGTAGTCTGCAAGTATGCCACCAGCCTCATAACTATTCATAAACACTCCTATGAACTCCATAACACAGAGCCTAGTTGGAAAAATGAGCTACTCTGGGAAAGTCCACTCTATACTCTTTATAGTATTTGATTAGTTTAAATTTGCTAAATAAACCACTTAAACTGTATGCCTCATGACTAAATTCTTGCCTTCAATACAAGAACTAGGAGATCTCCTTAGCATCAATACAGAACTAGTCAAAAGTAAATGGAGCTGAGAGACAGACTATACCTCCATTGCCCATCCCTTTCCCACTTCCTGGAAGAAATACATTAGCAGGAGGCATGGACTGTAGAAATGGCATTAAAAAGCAAAGGCAGAAACAAGAAAGAAGTTTGCAAGCTCTGTATTCCTAGATGTCAAGACATTACTTTTGAGAACTAGCGGCGCAACCAAAGCCAGGTGTTTAGCAGCCAGAGGGCTACAGTAACTGAGTACATGAACATTTCCCTTTTGGCTCGTTCCTTGTTCTCCTCTTCTAGATGTTGCAAACGTCTATTCAACTTGATTATTTGTCGTCTCAATGAAGCTGCATCCATGGCAGTCATCTCCTCCAAACTTGCCTCCATTGCTGCGTCAAAACTGGAAGTGCTGTGTCTTATGGTGTCATGTTGAGGAAGAGACATGGCACCCATTGCAGGTCTGCAATTTTGATCTAGCACACCCACGATCCGGTGGTAAGCTCTGTGAGTGGAAGACTGGATAAGTGACAAAAAGCCTCGAACAGAGGGAATATTGTCTCTGTCGTCAGGTAACATCTGGAGAAGATGGACAGGAGCTTGGCTGTGCTGATACTGTTCAAGTGATAGGATTGCTGACTAACCATTTCATGAAATGAAGTTTCTTCAGCTTGACAGCTGCATGGATGTCTTCATTTTGATGAGTCAATGATCTTTTGAATTCAGAAATCTTGTGAGGTTGAACCTAACACAAGGACATGAGGTAGCTGGTAGCTGTAGTGCCAAGGTTTGAATGTAGTTGACTGAGCCTGCTGGTCTTGAAACAGAATGGCCTGGCAATTCCTGCCATGACAAATCTGTCTGGAACCTGTGACATCACACTTGCACTTGGAACTCCTTGGAATTCTTGTTTGAGGTCCCCTTAATTCTTTTTAGACCCTCTTTGATTGACTAATAACATTGTTGTATTCCATTTCATTGTCAGTTTGATTAGTTTCTCAGAAGAAACATAACAAGGAAATGCCATCCCACTCCCCAGATATGGACCAGCTCCCGCTTGCTGATTGATGTTGTCTGCTTTTATGCATCATCTTGAATTTTGTGAGTTGTTTCAGTATAAACACTGCATTTAGAAGCACCCTTGTCCTGCTGGGCCTGTGGAGGGTTCCCTGGCTGGAATGAAGATGGATGTTCTCTGAGGTTATACGCTGAGCACAGGAAGGTACTGTGACAAAACAAAGCACCTGCTGCGCTGATGTGCAGCAGACTAGGAGAATTTTATTTCGTTACTTTATTATTAATTTTGTAGGTTATATATATGTATATGTTTTTGTGTGTATACATATGTGTGCAAGCAAGTGAGTATGGATGCCAGAATACAACCTCCAATGTAGTTTCTCAGGTGCCAACCACCTTGTTTCTGAGACAGAATCATTCATTGACTTGCTGGCTGGCCAGTGAGCCCCAGGGATCTATCTGCCTGTCTCTGCTTTTCCAGAGCTGAGATTATAAGTGTGTGCCACCATGCCAAGCTTTTTCCCTATGGATTCTGGTGACTCAATTTTTGTTTATGTAAGGCAAACAGACTTTATTCGATTACTTTAGATCCTTTACATTTTTGTGTTTATTTTAGAATTAAATTTTCATTTCTATAAGACAATCTGGTGGGATTTTGATTGAGATTAAATCGAATCTGTAGATATTAGGTAGCCACCCCTTTATCCCCTTTGCTCACTTGACCTTTTTGTCTTTCTTTATTGGGAATAAACATCTTTCTTTTTTCTTTTGTTCATTTCATTTTTGTTTTCTATATGCCTAAAAATGCTGCACCCCCAGTCTCTTTTCCATCACACCAACTTTTGCCTTCTTCCTGATTCTCCTATTGCCCTGTGTCTTCTTTTTGTTTGGTTTACTTTTTCTTGTGAGCACACAACCCAGTCATTTCCAGAGAAAGAACAAAGAAGCAAAAATTTCAAGACTGTCATCATCTTTACTTTGTTCTCATAATTAATACATAGTTTCGCTGTATGTAAAGTCTAGGTTGGGAATCAATTTTTGGAAAGATGTTATTATTTATGTATGTGTGTATATGTGCATGTGTGTCCACATGTGTTCAGGTTCTCACAGAGTACTGAGAGTGTGTCACATTCCCTGGAACTAGAGTCGTGAGTCTCTTGATATGGGTACAGATATTCAAATCTTGGCTCTCTGAAAGAGCACCAAGCAGTCTTAACCATTGGGTCATCTCTCTAGTCCCCTCTCTCAAGTTTTGCTGGTGTTGAGTACTGTTTTGGAAATATTAGTGAAGAAAATTAGAATATCACAATGGTCTGTGATTCTTTAATGTGAGGGCTCTTTGTTCTTTATGATGCTTTTCCAGTTCTTTCTCTGAGAAGAACTTTTCTTTGTGCTATGTGATTGAAAACTGCCTTGATGTGGATCTGTTTTCCTCCTTTGAGATAAACTTTTGCAAACAGAAGACTACAGTTTTCCATTTGGGGAAGGGTTTTGGAATTGTTTGATTAGTGGTGTTTATAATGCCTTACCCTTTTGTTTTCTCAACTGTGTTTGGAGAATACAGAAACAGGACAGAGGGACAGCTGTTGCTCTTTTGTTAAGTCTTAATAACTTATTTGCCTTTTGAACTGTCTGTATACTCCTATAATGTTAAGTAACCAAACTATAAATAAGAAAAAAGACAACTGTTTTTCAAAGGAACAACAAGGGATTTAAGATACTTTAGTTTCCTTACACAAAATTAACACAAGTTGTTCAAATCTGGATCATCTGACTCAATCCTCTTCCTTCCCTGTAATTTTAATCCCTAAGCTTTTCATCCCATTTTGTATTTTCTCAATTTCCAGTAATTTTTACTTTTGTTCCCATCCTTTTGTAAGTGTGTATGGTGGTGGTGGTGGTGTGAGCGCATGTTCACATGTGCATATTTGTACTTTTACATGTGTAGGCCAGAGCTGATTTCAGAAATCATCCTCAGTTGCTCTTTCTCCTTATTCACTAAGGCGGGGTCTGTCAATCAAACCCAGAGCTTCCCCATATAGCTAGTCTTGCTAGCCAGCTTCTTCTGGGAATCCCCTGTCTCCACTTGGGTGCAATTGTGGCTGAGCTGCCACACTCACTCAGCATTTATAGGGGTTATAGGGACCTGAACTCCTGTCTTTGTGCTTGCTTAAATATCAAGAGCTTTAATTCAATACCTTGCTAGTGTATTGTCAATCTTCTTACTACTGTTTTGTTCTTTACTCATGGCTATGATATTTTCTGTCTCTGAAGACATGCATAAACCTTTGTTTTGCAGTATTCTTTTTGATAAGTCAATTTTTTTGCTTTTTCTATTTGCTTGTTTTGTTCACTTTGTTTCATATGTCTCATATTGGATGATCTCTCACTTAACTTTGTTATACAGGTTGGTGTGTATAAGTAGAGTTTTTAATTTTTAATTTTATTTATATTTTGGCTATGGGAGGCATTAGAAAGTGATCTGTCTGATTGATTTCGTGGGAAATCTCAAATGCTAATAATATCTTTCTCCCCATTGGATTGATTAGATTCCCCATAGCAAAACTTTATATTCCTTTGTAAGCATTTGGGAAGCCAAATGGGAAAAGAAAGATGACTATGTCAACAGTTAATATGCACATTTCAGTTTCCTTCCTTCTCCTGTTCACTATACATCTCTGTCATGAGCTGTGCTTGATCCCCCAGTTTAGAGACTCATTGCCCTTCTTCGCTACACTCAATAAACCTTCTGGTTTTGATAGGATGATGGAGGATTCTTCTCTTGGCTATTTAGAATGATGATATTTTGAACCCAGCTTTTTTCAAGGATTTTCAGTGAAAACTTTGTTTTTAGCCTTACTTTAATCACCATTTCTACAGTTGATGCTAATTCTTAAGTCCTTAAGGAAGTTATGTGGTGCAGATAGATTTTTTTTTCTGTCATTACGATGGCTTAGAATCCACCTGAGTTGGGTCTATTAAGTCAGCTACCATCTATCCATCTGTTTTCCAGATTCCATGAATTTATTACTGTTGTCTTCTCTTCTTTTGTTCTTGTGACTCTCTGGAAGACATAAATGTGTATGTTCAGTTGGTCATCATTATCCAGAACAGAGCCTTTCCTTTAACTTACACTCATTATAATATTCAAGTGTTTTCCTTTTCTTTTTTCTTTCTTCTTTTTTGAGACAGGTTATCACTTTATATTTAGGCAGGTTGGCCTTGAATTTGAACAAGGCAGGTTGGCCTCCTCTTCCCAAGCGCTGGGTGTGTGAGCCATCATATCTGGAGCTCACATGTTTTCTGATATATTTATTCCCTCTGTTATTCCTGATGTTCTTCTCTTCCCCAAGTTTAATCATTTGCTCAATGTTAGACTTCATTCATAATATCCACATAATGTTACATAGGACAGTTGCTAATGATAGTGCAATTGCAGGAAGAAGCAATATATATGTGTATCTACTAGTGTGTGTGTGCACACTGACATGCACATACACATACACAGACAGAGAGACAGAGGGATAGAGAGAGAGCAGATTAAACTCTTTGTTTAGGTAAGAACACAGAATCTTGTTGGAAACAAGGAGACTACCTTTTCTACCCACTGCCCTGGCACTGCTTCACCTCTTGAAACAACACAGATCATACATCCTTTGGTTTTATTTTTGTTATTTTTAATATGAGGAATTAGTTGTTTAACTGTACCACAATACCACCAAGAAAACTTTAACACAAATATCTGTGTAGCACAGAGCTGATGTCTCAGAGTTCTAGCCTGAAATGGGAGGATCATAAGGTCAGTGCCAGCCTGGAGTACATAATGAGACTGTGCTGTAGTTTTATTTTGGTTACTGTTAGAAAATACCTTGAAAAAAGGTAACTTTTTGTGAGGTAGTCGTTTAACTCACAGTTCCAGATTATAGTCAATAATAGCAAAGATATCAAGGCTGCAGGAACTTAAAATATCACACTCACAGTTAAGAACAGAGAGAAACTAATGCATTTATGTTCACTTGCTTGCCTGTGCTCTGTTCTATATTTCTCCACTCATATATATTTAGAACCACTTACCTAAAAAATGATGCTGCCCACAGTGGCCTGTGTCTACCCATCTCTGTGAATTAAGAAAAATCTCTCACATGTGTGCACACAGGCCAATCCAATATAGATAATCTCTCACTGAGACTGTATTCTCAGGTGATTCTAGATTGTTTCAGCTAATGTTCAGTTAACATTCAAAGAACATTATAGGAATGTAATCAGTTAAAGATAACCATTCACAGTTCTTATCTCAACAAACAAAAACAAAAACAAAAACAAAGCAAGAAAACATCTATGCAAATAAGGAAAGTATTTAGCAATATCCTGGAATATCAGAGGAAAATTAGAAGATTGATGGCCAAGTGAGTCATGACCTAAACTTCAGCATCTGATGCACACGTAAAAGATAAAACCAAGTATGTGTTAGGGTGTCCTTGGATATTCTATCAGTGTATTGTGAAGACTATTTCCTTGTTAATCTGCTCATGGGTGTTGATAGAATATCCTTTTCTGTGGTATCTCTAATACTATGTTTGGTCAGAAAGATGACATAAAATGTGGTATGAAGGTGGGGGGAGGGAATTCTGGAGGTTAAAGGTTTAAACAGAGATAGGAGCAGAGAGATGGGAGAGGAAGGGAGATTGGTTAACCAAAACTAAGGACATATGAAGAAGCTTTATGGAAACCCACTGTTTTTTTGTTGTTTTTGTCTTTAGAGACAGGGTTTCTATGCACATTCCCTATTGACCTAGAACTCACTCTGTAGACCAGGCTGGCCTCAAACTCACAGAGATCCCCCTGCTTCTGCCTCCTGAGTCCTGGGATTAAAGGCATGTGCTACCATGCCCAGAACAAAACCCATTGCTTTTTAAGCTATTTTTTTTTTACATTAAAGATGGAGCTTAAATGGAGGTAACCTGCATGGGTGTACAATGCTTCCTTCCAGAACACATGGGTTATTAAATCTAATGCCAGATATGGGATACCTTCCTATAAGTTATTGGTAATGGAGGCTCCACAAGCCCCTTAAAAAACACAGGCTATTGCCATTGCTCTTGGTTCCCACTATGGCTAGATGGTACATTGCTATTGCTGAAGACACAACATACTTTGGTTATAGGATATAACGAAATCAAGCTAAAACTGGCATGGAAACTTTATTTCTACTGGCTAGCTTTTACTGTGTCTGAAGGTTCTATGAAACCCACCAGCAAAGAAAAGTCATCTATGGACTTAGCCCACAGTGGACCCTAAATACTGTATGTCTTAGTTAGGTTTCTATAACTGTGACAAACACCATGACAACAAGGAATCCAGGGAATAAAAGGTTTATTTTACTTTACAGCTTATAGTCCTTTATGAAGGGAAGTCAGGACAGAAACCTAGAGGCAGGAACTAAAGCAGAGACCATGGAAGAGTGCTGCTTGCTGACTTGCTCTCCATGGCTTGCACAGCCTACTTTCTTATACCACCTAGAACCATCTGCCCAAGGATGGTATTTCCCCCAGTGAACTTGGGCATTTCACATCAATCATTCATCAAGAAACTACTATACAGACTTGCCTACAGGCAATTTGATGGAGGCATTTTCTCAACTGAGGTTGCTCTTTCTAGATGACAAAAAAATGGAAAGGGGCTAGGCTCTCCTTCAACTTGGTATGCCAGACTTTGTTGACTACCATGGGAGGCCATACCCACTCTGAGGAGTAGATGGGGGTAGAGTGGGAGGGAGGTGAGGAGGCAGGAGAAGGGGAGGGAGGGGGAACTGGGGTTGGTATGTAAAATGAAAAAAAAATAATAAATACATACATTAAAAAACAAAAGACAAAACAAAACAAAATTCTAACTGGGACACTATGATACTACCTTTCCAGGCAAGATATGCCTACTAGTACACTAGAGATATGACTGTTATGGAGGTAACCAAGCACTTTCTGATTGGACTTGAGGCTTGCACTAAAAAATTCATGCCTGGTATTATAAACTTAATCAAATTGTGGTTAGGGAGGTCATAGGCCTTAGGAGAAAAACCACTTCTGTTGTCTTGCTAAATGGACATGTAGCCAAACTACCCTCTATTTGTTTATACGTATAGATTACTGCTGCTCTCAACTGCTTTTTGCAGTGGACAGTGTTCAATGCAGAAATTCATAACTGGTCAAAATGCTGAGAATAAGTGATTGTTGAGTGATCAGCCCTAAATAGGACATTTATATCAACCATACAAGCTTCAGAGAAAATCACTGAAGAGAGACTAACAGAACATATAAGCAAAGGATGGGAATGAATGCTGTGAAATGCTATCTTCTGGACATGACATGGATATTGCGCTCAGGAACTCAGAGCAGCTATGTTACCTGCACCACAATTGCACAAGATCAAGCCAATCAACATTCCAGAATGTTGAAGCAGGTGTCTGGGAGAAGTGGAGTGGGAGATTTGTGTTGAATGTGATCGAGATACATTATATGCATTATGAAATGGCCTAAGAATTAAAAAAAATTAAAAAATAAATAAGGCCAGGTGGTGGTGGTGCACACCTGTAATCCCAGCACTTGGAAGGCAGAGGCAGGTGGATCTCTGTGAGTTCGAGGCCAGCCTTGTCTACAAAGCTAGTCCAGGAAGGCTCCAAAGCTACACAGAGAAACCCTGTCTCGAAAAACCAAAAATAAACAAACAAACAAACGAATAAATAAATAAAAGATAATGTAGAATTAAATTTATTGTGTCCTGAATATGTGACTTCAATGTAGAATAAGACAAAGAGTGCTTTGAAGTCATTTCCTTTGAGTCACATCATACTCTTTCATGCAATTATTGATCCGTGTAAGTGGTACAGAAAAAAGTAGTTTATACTTTTGCATTTGAATTCACAAGCTGACAAATGGTTTTTGTTCAAGGAGTATGTTTTGGTTTTATATAACATTGCACAATGGGGGTATATTTAGTGTGGATTTGTTAGTTATAGAAACTTCAAAGAATGCTACAAGGTGCTCAAAACATTCCTGTGGTACATGTGCTATAGTGATTGGTATTGCATCCATAATGATTGCTGCTTTCTAGTATCAATTTTTATTATTTTTTATATTTATTTATTTTGAGACAGGGTCTTTCTACATAGCCATGGCTATCCTGGAACTCATTATGTAGACCAGGCTGGCCTCAAACTCATAGAGATCCACCTGCATCTTCCTTCCAAGTGTTGGGATTAAAGGCTTGAGCACCATGCCTGACTTAGCAAAGACTTTTTAGCATCATCATGAGTTTGAAAAAGAGCAAAATGAAAGTATGTTGTCAAGGTATACATACCTTACTAATTCACATTCATTCATAAAGTAAAAGTGTATAGTAAGTCTAATCAAGAGGATTAGTTTAAATAGTCTTCAAGTTTTAAAAACAATTTTCAATGATAATTTAAATAACTCCCCTTTCAGGAATTTTTTATTTTTATATCATATGTATGTGTGAGTATCTGCTTGTATATATATCTACCATACGAATGCCTGGTGCTTGAAGAAGCCAGAAGAAGGTGTCAGATCTCCTGGAAGTGGAGTTACAGGTAGTTGTAGGCTGTCATGTGAATTCTGTGAACCTGAACTCAGATCTTCTGAAAGAGCAGAAAATGCCTTTTAACTGTTTAGCCATCTCCCTGGGAATCCCTTTAAACGGAAAATTTAAACCTATCAATTTTCAGTGCAACTGAGATGGGTGAACCACAGCCATGATGAAAACTGTCATCTAAGAGGATTTTCCCATAAGTCAGGAATGCTGGGCTCACATGCCCTAATTTTTTTTCTTTCCATGAAATTCTGTTTATCAAGTTATATGTTCTACATGTTTAGCATTTGAATTGAAGTCAAATCATCAGCAGTACTATGAATTCTTGAGGTATTTACTCCTGTTGGAAAGTGCTTTTTTTTCTTCGGATTATAATTAGCTTGATGGAAGTAAGAAATCTAGTCTGTTTATGCTTTCATATTAAATAATAAGGGGAGCTCCTTCTATGCTTTTTTTTTCTTATTTAATGGATGGCTGTTATCTAGTTAACATTTTTCTTTCTTTTAAAAATTATTATCTTCAATTTATTTTTATTTTTAATCATATGTAAGCGTGTGTGTGTGTGTGTGTGTGTGTGTGTGTTCATGTGAGTGCAGGTGCTCATAGAATCCAGAAGTGGGCATTGGGTCCCCTGGAGCTGGAGTTATAGGTGGTTATAAGCCATCTAAAGTAGGTGCTGGGAACCCAACCTGAGTTCTCTGCAAGAGAAGTATGTACTTTTAACCACTGAGTTATTTCTCCAGCCCCAACACTTTGTCTTTAATGATAGTATTATAAGTGAGCCACACATTGAAAATATTTGTAAGTGGCATCTGAACATACACATAATATTTTTTTCTTATAGTTCCTGAAACAATGTACTATAGCACCTATTTACAGAGTATTTTCATTACTTTAGGTATTAAAAATAATGTAAAGATAATTTAAAGTATGCAGGAGGACATGTGTAGTTTCTATGAAATTATCACACCATTTAATGGAAGGAACATAAATATCTACTGATTCCTAAATCCATTTCACTTCTGTTCCCATACTGATGAGTGACTATATACAATTTACAGACAAGGATATTTAGACTATTTTGTAGCATGAATCTTAACAGGTCTTATTAATAAAATTAAACCTGAGGCCAGTTATTGGGGTGAATGCTGGACGATCAGAGAAGCAGAACAAGCTTCCTCACCTTGCAAGTCCCTCAGCTGATCCTGTTTCCTCAGACTGGAAGCCTCTCAGTCCTCATCCAGAATGAATCTCAGCTGAACTGTGCTACTCAAAGCCTAAAAGCTTAACCAGCCAAATGCTTAACTAACTTAGTTCCTGGTCCTCATGCCTTATATACCTTTTTGCTTTCTGCCATCACTCCCTTGGATTAAAGGCTCACTTTCTGGGATTAAGGGTGTGAGTCACCATGCCTGGCTGTTCCCAATGTGGCCTTGAATTCACAGAGATCCAGAGGGATTTCTGCCTCTGGAATGCTAGGATTAAAGGTGTTAGTGCCACCATTTTCTGGCCTCTATGTCTGTCTAGTGGCTGTTCCATTCTCTGACCCCAGATAAATTTATTAGGGTACACAATATTTTGGGGAACACAATATCACCACACTATTTAGATTCTGAACACTTTTAGTCTGCAGTCTTACAGTAACACTAAAAAGTGGACATGAGGATTAAATGCTACCCAAATTTTGTAAGGAGTAAGTATTGATAATTGAATTCTATAAACATTTAGCAATATCTACCATGTGCAGAGTTCAGTACCAAGTGCTAAGGAGAAATTAAATTTCCTTTAGCAAACAATCCTCAGAACCCAGTAACTACACACTTAAGTCATAGTTCAATGTGGTTAGCAAGTATAGGAGGGATGGTTGGGTGACCTAGGCTTTACCTAATCTAGGGATCATTGTGATAATTTGTAGGATTTTTACAAACTCTCATTATTGTTGAAGATGACAGAGTAAATTAGTGTTCTAGTTTCTAGGTTACAGCCCATCATTGAAGAAGTCAGGACAAGAACTGGAGCAGGAACTTGGAACAGAAACTATGAGGAAATGCTGCTTCCTGGCTCACTGACAGGTTTATGCTTAGTTATGTTTCTTATATAGCTCAAAGCCACCTGACTAGGGGATAATACTTCCCTCAGTGGGCTGGCCCTTCCTCTATCAGTTAATGATTAAGACAGTCCTCCACAGTTATTCTCACAGATTAATCTGATCTAGGCAATTTCTCAATTACAAAGCTAACAATTAAAGTGAACTCAGAAAATTAGTCAGGGCACATTATGCAATAGTGTGCTAAGTTTATACAGGCTTACAAAGAATGAATAGTTAGCAGTCCTTCTAACTCCAAGTTCAGTGATATCACTTTGGTAGTTTGAAATCAACTATAATGTTGGATTATTTATAACATGGGAACCAGCAAATACTCAAAGCTTTGTGTTTTGTTTTGTTCAGAGATGTAGAGATCAGATGCAAATACTGACATGAATGTAGCCGTTTATAAGTTGCTATTACAAACAATCCCAGGGCCTCAGTGCTTTGATACATTAAATTTTCATTTCCTTCTGATATAACAATGTATGATGGTTAGAAAATGGTCCCCAAGGGAAGTGGCATTATTAGGAAGCATGGCCTTATTGGAGTAGGTATGGCCTTGTTAGAATAGGTGTGGTCTTGTTGGAGGAAATATGTCATTCTGGAGGTGGGCTTTAAAGTCTCAAATATGCTCAAGCCACACCCAGTGCTTCAGATCACTTCCTGTTGCCTGTGAGTCAAGATGTAAAAACTCTCAGCTCCTTCTCTGCTCCTTCTCATGTCTGCCTGCATACAGTCTTGTGTCCTGCCATGATGACAATGGACTAAACCTCTGTGCTGTAAGCAAGACACCACAATTAAATGCTTTCCTTTATAAGAGTTTCCATGGTCATAGTGTCTCTTCACAGCAATAGAAACCTTAACTAAGACAGAAATTGGTAGGAGAGAATGGGGTATTGCTGTGATAGGCCATGCTTTTGTTTGAAGGAATATGGATCTTGGGAATGTGAATTAGAAAAGCAGTTGAATGCTTTAAGTACTGTTTAATGTGTCATTGTGGTAGGAACATGGAAGACAGTGATGCTGAGCATGATTTGTTGAATTGTGGAAGACTGGCTGAAGATGTTTCAGAGGAGAAGAATATTAATATGTAGCCTAGAGATTGGTCTTGTGATATTTTGGTAAAGAATATGGCTGCCTTTTGTCTTTGTCCAAAGAGTCTGCCTGAGACTAAAGTGAAGTTTTGGATGAATTCCATTAGCAGAGGAAATCTCAAAACAGCCTAGTACAGATTGTCATGAATTTATTAGTTATAACTCTAATGAAGATTTATAATGAAAAGGAGTAAGCTGAACAGGATAAATTACAAAATATAAAATTTGAGGAGAAAAGGAGCACCAGGAAGAGGAATGGAGTTAAGTCCTGTGTTTAAGGAGATAAACATGTTAAGAAATGGAATAAAGGGAGTGGTGACCTAAGGGTAAGATTCCACCCAGCTAAATTTCCAACTTGTGATAAGCAATTGAAGGTCAGAGCTGGATCTGGTGGTGCATGCCTTTAATCCCAGCACTCAGAAGACCAAAGCTGGTAGATCTCTTGAGTCTGAGGTCAGTCTGGTCTACAGAACAAGTTCCAAAACAGCCAAGCTTAGGCAGTGAAGAAAACTATTGAAAACAGAAAGCTGATGAAAACACCAGGGAATGGGATGTGGTTTGAAAGAAAATGGCGCCCAAAGGGAGTGGCACTATTAAAGAGTTGTAGCCTTGTCGGAGTAGGTGTGGTCTTGTTGGAGGAAGTATGCCATTGTGGAGGAAGGCTTTGAGGTCTCATATATGCTCAAGCCACACCCAGTGTCTCAGACTACTTCCTGTTGCTTGTGAGTTAAGATATGAGGACTCTCAGTTCCAGCACCTGTCTGCCAGCAGGCTGCCTTGCTTCTTACCATGTTAACAATAGACTAAACCTCTGAGCTATAAGTAAACCACCCCAATTAAATATTTTCCTTTATAAGAGTTGCCATGGTCATGGTGTCTCTTCACAGTAATAGAAACCATAACTTGGACACTTGTAATGCCATTTTGCCAGGGACACTCAGCTCTAGTTAGTAAGTCAGGGGCCAAATTTCTTTCATTGTGAGCCTCCACTATCTTCACATGGCTTCATAGTCATCTTGAAATACCTACTCACATACAGGATGCATGACAGAATAGAGGGAAGGTTGACCACCTCTTATTTGCTTTAATCCCATAATGAAACATCCCTTCCATATGCTTCCAGAAATGAGGCTAAGCACAAGGCCCCACATGGATGTGACAGAGAAAAAATATTTGGCAGTGTATACTTAAAAGTATACAAAGGCCAAGCAACTTTATTCTGTTGAAAGGTTTGCTAAGCAGTCTACCACTGAGCAGCCATTGAGCAAATATTTCTCTGGATTCAGAAGACCTACTTTCAGGAAATACTAAGTATATTGAACAAGTTCCATTCATGGAATGGAAATTTGATCATTTAATTGATCAAAATAAGTCACAAAATCTTCCTATGTTCAAGAGAAGGGGTAAGAAAATCTGGCTATGAATTCAAGAAGCAGCAGAACCATCTTGCAAAGGAATGTGGACACAGGAAGGCATGATCCATGGAAGAACTTCTTTAATAATCTACTACAACCTCCTACCAGCAAGATCACAGCAGCCCTGCCTGTCTCTTGTTCTTCCATGTATACCCCTCATATATATAAAATTTTGGTTATGTCATGCTGGCCCTGTAGTACACTATAAATATGGACTACAAGACTTGAATAGAATGTAGGATTTTTCTCCAACTTAAATCTGATCTAATTGTAGCCCTCTAATAAGTTTTTTCTCATTACTCTAAGAGCACTGGGATTACATGATCTAACCTACTTTTTATGTGGGTGCTGGAGATTTGAACTCAGGCCTTTACACTTAAACATTAAGTATTGAGCCGTCTCACCAATCTTTATGCTGTATTTTTTGAAAAAAAATGTAATATCAATATTTAAAAATGAGCAAACACCATACATAGAACAATGGAAAAGAAGCAAAGTGTTTGCTCAGAATTACAAAACCCCGCACATTCCTTGGCCTCACTTTGGAGCTTGAACTGACTGGAAGATGTTGATACAGGGAAATCTACAGCTGCTCCTACTCTGTTCTGCTTGTTCCAGTGTTGCTTTATGCCCCCGCCTTAGCTAATAAAATCATGTGTCAATGCATTCACTAATAATTCAGATGCATCCTTTGTGTCAGATGTGCTCATTGACCCCCCCCCCCTTCACTCTGCTGAATACTGCTTGCTGATTTCAAGGTAAGGCAGTATGAGATGAGGTCGAATACATCACCCACCCTATTCCATTGGATGTTCATGCCATTTTTGATTTCTCCTTTCTCTCAGTCCTATTCATAATTTGGGGGAAATAGCCAAGTTTTTTTGTTATGTCATCTGTAAAATTGTCCTAACCATTTCAAATGAAAGGGAAACAAATCTGTAAGAAAAAAACCACTGAGATCTTCCTTTCAGAGATGAACCAGCTAGAGTCAGATTTGGGGGTCACTTTCATTCCCACAGACTGAGAGGAGCTTGTGGAAGGAGAGTGTCCTCCACCCCATGCTTTTTTTTTTCTGGTACAGGAACAGCCCACCATCCATCTACCTTCCAGATTATTCTTGTTTAATAACCTGCAATTCAGTGTTTACTTCTCCACAATTTATCTGTTGAAATTCTAACACCAAAGGAGATGATGGCAGGATATAAAACTTTTGAGAAGTATATGAATCATGATTAGGACTGATGTCCTAGAGAGCCAGCTAGACCGTTTTACCTTATGAAGACATAGCAACGGGTGAGGAAAGGGATCCTTATCAGGAAGAAAATTGGCCAGTGCTTTAAATTTCCCAGAGAAGAAAATAACAGCTATGTATAAGCTACCCAGTTCCTGAATGAAGTAAGACCTTGCACATGGTTTACTTTGTAACTTCTAATTATTATTTTTGTTCATGGTTTTGTCTTTTTTTTAAAAAAAATATAATTTAATTTTACACATTAGCCATGGATTCCCCTGTCCTCCCTCCTCCAGCCCTCCTCACCCTCCCCAGGCCCACCCCCGATTCCCATCTCCTCCAGGGCAAGGACTCCCATGGGGATTCAGCTCAGTCTGGTAGATTCAATCTAGGCATATCCAGTCCCCTCCTCCCTTCGCCCAGGCTGAGCAAAGTGTCCCTGCATAGGCCCCAGGTTCCAAACAGTCAGCTCATGCACTAAGGACAGGTCCAGGTCACACTGCCTGGATGCCTCCCAAACAGTTCAAGTTATTCAATTGTCTCAATTATCCAGAGGGCCTGATCCAGTTGGGGGCTCCTTAGCTATTGGTTCATAGTTCATGTGTTTCCACTAGTTTGGCTATTTGTCCCTGTGCTTTTTCCAATCATGGTCTCAACAATTCTCACTCATACAATCCCTCCTCTTTACCGCCAATTGGACTCCCGGAGCTCCACCTGGGGCATAGCCATGGATTTCTGCATCTGCTTCCATCAGTCATTGGATAAGAGTTCTATCCCAACAGTTAGTATGTTTGGCCATCCAATCACCAGAGTAGATCAGTTTGGTCTTTCTCTTGACTATTGCCAGTAGTCTATTGTGGAGGTATCTTTGTGGATTCTGGGGATCTCTCTAGCACTTTGCTTCTTCCTATTCCCATGGGGGTCTTCATTTATCATGGTCTCTTTTTCCTTGTTCTCCCACTCTGTTCTTGATCCAGCTGGGATCTCCTGCTCCCCTAAGCTCACTTTCCCTCAACCCTTGTCCTTCATTGCCCCCCTCATATCAAGTTTGCTCCTGTAGATCTCATCCATTTCTCTGTCCTTGGACGATCCATGTGTCTTTCTTAGGGTCCTGTTTTCTAGGTAGCCTCCCTGGAGATGGGAGTAGAAGTCTAGTCATCCTTTGTTTCACATCTAGTATCCTCCTATGAGTTTGTTTGTCTTTCTGAGTCTGGGTTACCTCACTCAGGATGATTTTTTTCTAGATCCATCCATTTGCCTGCAAACCTCATGATGTCATTGTTTTTCTCTGCTGAGTAGTACTCCATTGTCTATATGGACCATATTTTATTTATCCACTCTTAAGTTGAAGGGCATCTAGGTTGTTTCCAGGTTCTGGCTATTACAAACAATGCTCATATGAACATATCTGAGCAAGTGCCATGGTGGTATGATTGAGCATTCCTTGGGAATATGCCCAAGAGTGGTATAGCTGGGTCTTGGGGGAGATGGATTCCCAATGTTCTAAGAAAACGCCATATTGATTTCCAAAGTGGCTGCACAAGCTTGCATTCCCACCAACAGTGGAGGAGAGTTCCCTTTGCTCCATATCCAGCATAAACTGTCTTCAGTGTTTTTTGATCTTAGCCATTCTGACAGGTGTAAGGTGATATCTCAGAGTCATTTTGACTTGAATTTCCCTGATGATTAAGGATGTTGAGCAATTCCTTAAATATCTTTCAGCCATTTGAGATTCCTCTGTTGAGAATTCTCTGTTTAGTTCTATAACCCATTACTTAATTGGACTGTTGGGTATTTTGAGGTCTAATTTCTTGAGTTCTTTATATATTCTGGATATCAGCCTTCTGTCAGATGTGTAGGCTGTTGCTTTGTCTTGTTGACCATGTCCTTTGCTCTACAAAAGCTTCTCAGTTTCAAAAGGTCCCATTGATTGATTGTTTCTCTCAATGTCTATGCTACTGGTGTTATATTTAGGAAGTGATCTCCTATGCCAATGCATTCAAGAGTACTTCCTACTTTCTCTTCTATCAGGTTCAGAGTAACTGGATTTTTGTTGAGGTCTTTGATCCACTTGGACTTAAGTTTTGTGCATGGTGACAGATATGGATCTATTTGCAGCCTTCTACATGTTGACCCACAGTAATGCCAGCACCATTTGTTGAAGATGCTTTCTTTTTTCCATTGTACAGTTTTGGCTTCTTTGTCAAAAATTATATGTTCATAGGTGTGCGGATTAATGTCAGGGTCTTCAATTCAATTCCATTGGTCCACATGTTGGATTTTATGCCAGTACCAAGCTGTTTTTATTACTGTAGCTCTATAGTAGAGTTTGAGGTTGGGGATTGTGATGCCTCCAGAGGATTTTATTGTACAGGATTCTTTTGGCTATCCTGGGTTTTTTGTTTTTCCATATGAAGTTGAGTATTACTCTTTCCAGGTGTGTGAAGTATTGTGTTGGTATTTTGATGGGGATTGCATTGAATCTGTAGATTGCTTTTGATAAGACCGCCATTTTTACTATGTTAATCCTGCCTATCCATGAGCATGGGAGATCTTGCCATTTTCTGACATCTTCTTCAATTTCTTTTTTCAGGGACTTATAGAGTTTTCCTGCCTGGCCCATTCAGGACAAATCTCTCTTACCCACCAGTCCCCCAGTTGCTCAGACCCAACCAAGTAAACACACAGAAACTTATATTGCTTACAAACTATATGGCCGTGGCAGGCTTCTTGTTATCTACTTCTTCTATCTTAAATTAACCCATTTCTATTAATCTATACTTTGCCACGTGGCTTGTGGCTTACCAGTACCTTACATCCTCCTTGTCATGGTGGCTGGCTGGTAGTCTCTCTCCACCCAGCCTTCCACCTCCCAGAACTCCCTTCCCTCTTGTCCTGCCTATACTTCCTGCCTGGCCACTGGTCAATCAGAACTTTATTTACACAGAGCGATGTGCACAGCACTTCCCCTTTTCTTTTTTTTTTTTTTAAAGGAAGGTTTTAACTTTTATATATTGCAATTACATATAACAAAACAATTATCAAGCAAGAATTACAGTTACAATATTAAGGAAGATATCCTATCTATCTTATATTTGTGAGTCTAAGATTTTATATCTAACTTATCTTTTATCATAATTGAGGAAATTAGAACTATCTAGTCTTCAACCACATCAAAGACCTCAGAAGGATATATTATTACTTGAGAAATGAGAGAAGGATGCAAGCATTTTTTGGGAGTCTTGCAAGAGTAGACAGAGACAGCTGGCAGCCTGGACAGTTACCTAATGTTCCTTTGTAAAGTTGGGGTGTTTGTCTTCAGCCCACAGGGCTAGAGTCTCTCAGTCACTTCTCTCAGTGTCCTGTAGAGTGTCTGGCAGTTTCCTTTGTGAAGCAGTAACCTGAAGGACCATTTTGTCAAGCAAAGTTTAGTGGTCACCTTTCTATGGGTCCTGCATGTTCAGTCAATCAAGCAGTCCAGGCAAGAACAGTTTCTTGCCCAATGACTATTTTTGCCAAGGTGCAGATAAACTCCATATGAAGTGTTTTTGATGCCCATCCTCCTCACTGAAGTAAATCAGTGCTGCCAGGAGCAGATATGTCTCACTGTCCAGAAAGTCTGAATTTTAAAAATATTTTAAATGCCATATTCTGTAGACCTTTGAAGTGTTTGAAGATTACTTGTCTATCTGAAATATATCTATGTATACCTAGAAAACTTAACATGACTATAAGTTTAACTATCATAGAAGACTAATTGATCTGTATTTCTTAATTATCCATTACAATCTAAATGAGTTGCATAAACATAATACCTCAAACAAGAGTAGAAATATATATATAGAATAACAAAATTAACTTTTTGTATCAATAGACTAAAATCTATACCAATGTAAGACATTTTAAACATGTTGTTGTTCTTTAAAAGTAAGTTCATTAATCTACCCTTTCATCCTATTATATCTATATCATATGTCCTTTTTTTTATAGAAAGAGATCACATTTATAATCAACATGATTTAAATAAAAATATTGGTTTTTCTCTGTCTCACACCAGAGGGCTCTTCTGATTTGGGACATAAGAATCTCTTTGCCTTTTCTTTTAGCAGTATGCTTGGGTTTAGAGAAGGAGTGAGCCAATTCCATCTCCAAAGCCAGCTTGATCTATTTGGGAATTTGGGCATAGTCTCTCTTACTACTTCCTGCTTGATGGGGGTGCTGTATCTTATGGGGACACAAAGAAAATTTTAGGATTATAGAGTAGTCCATGAGGGTAAACCTCTGAGCCAGTTGCCTTGAAACCATTGTGGATGTTGGATCATCTGGGCCATGGTGTCATCAGAGACCTTTCAGGTGGTTTTGGCTGATCAAACCTGATGTATCTTAATCTGGAACAAATCCACAGGCTCTGGCTTTCTGTGGAAATAAAAGCAAAGACTCTTTTCCAAAGCAACATATCCTTATATCCAAATTTTGAAGTCAAGGTACCTTTAAAATTTACATATTTATTTAACTCAACAGCTTTTACAATCAAATCTTTTTCTGCAGTTAAAAATCCCAAAGACAACATAAACCAGATTCTTTGTGTAATATCCATCTTTGTAAGACTGAAATGCCACTGTGGCTGCTGGCTCCGCCCACCTCTGCTTCCCAACATTGCAGTGGTCCAGTTTACTGCCAGCTCTGGGTCTGGAGCCATGTGTATCATCAACTATCAGAAGCAGTTCTATCAAAGCAGTGCATAGTCAAGAAACTTTAAAAAAAAAAAAAAAAAAAAAAAAAACAAAAAAAACAAAAAAAAACAATAAAGGCTAAATCTACCATGCAGCAGAGTAAAGTGTCACTAGTAGACTCCTCATTCCTGCCACACTGCAGGTCAGATGCACACGCCAGGAACCCGCCTAAGTAGCTCAAACAGGCAGGCTGCCACTAACTTGAGAGAGACAACTAGGAAGCTGTTTTTAGCTCTGTTTTAGAATCATTTTTCTCAGGTTTTAGATGGAAACTCTTGCTAACACATTGGGCACCATTTGTGGTTAGAGTTTTCCTGCCTGGCCCAGTCACAACAAATCTCTCTTACCCGCCAGTCCCCCAGTTGCTCAGACCCAACCAAGTAAACACACAAAAACTTATATTGCTTACAAACTGTATGGCTGTGGCAGGCTTCTTGTTATCTATTTCTTCTATCTTAAATTAACCCATTTCTGTTAGTCTATACTTTGCCACATGGCTTGTGGCTTACCAGTGTCTTTACATGTTGCTTCTCATGGCAGTGGCTGGCAGTGTCTCCATCCACCCAGTCTTCCACCTCCCAGAATTCCCTTCCCTCTTGTCCTGCCTATACTTCCTGCCTGGCCACTGGTCAATCAGAACTTCATTTACACATAGCGATATCCACAGCAAGTTCTTGTCATCTAGGTCCTTCACTTGCTTAGTTAGAGTAACCCCAAGGTATTTTATATCATTTGTGGCTATTGTAAAGGGTTATGTATCTCTGATTTCCTTCTCAGCCTGTTTATCTATTGTATATAGGAGGGCTACTGATTTTTTTGAGTTGATCTTGTATCCTACTATGTTGCTGAATGTGTTTATAAGCTGTATCAGTTCCTTGGTCGAATTTTTGGGGTCACTCATGTATACTATCATGTCATCTGCAAATAGGGAAAGCTTGACTTCTTCCTTTCCAATTTGTATCCTCTTAATTTCATTATGTTGTCTTATTGCTCTGGCTAGAACTACAAGTACTATATGGGGAGAGTGGACAGCCTTGTCTTGTTCCTGATTGTAGTGATATTGCTTTGAGTTTCTCTCCATTTAATTTGATGTTGTCTCTTGGCTGTTGGCTTGCTGTAAATTGCCTTTATTATGTTTAGGTATGTTCCCTGTATTCCTGATCTCTACAGTACCTTTATCATGAAGGGGTATTGGATTTTGTCAAATACCTTTTCAGCATCTAGTGAGATGATCATGTTTTTTTTTTTTTCTTTCAGTTTGTTTATATGGCGTATTACATTAACAGACTTTTGTATGTTGTACTACCCTTGCCTCCCTGGGATGAAGCCTACTTGATCATGGTGGATAATTGTTTTGTTGTTTTCTTGGAGTCTGTTTGCTAGTATTTCATTGAGTATTTTTGCATCAATGTTCATGAGCAAAATTGATATAGTTCTCTTTCTTTGTTGCATCTTTGTTTGGCTTGGGAATCAGGGTAATTGTAGCCTCATGGAAGGAGTTTGGTAATGTTCCTTCTGTTTCTGTTGTGTGGAACAACTTAAAGAGTATTGGTATTAACTGTTCTTTGAAGATCTGGTAGAATTCTGCACTGAAACCATCTGGTCCTGGGCTTGTTTTGGTTGTGAGATTTTTAATGACTGATTCTATTTTCTTAGGGGTTATTGGACTATTTAAATGGTTTATCTGGTCTTGATTTAACTTAGGTATGTGGTAACTATCCAGAAAATTATCCATTTCTTTTAGATTTTCCAGTTTTGTGGAGTAGATGTTTTTGAAGTATGACCTGATGATTTTCTGGATTTCCTCAGTGTTAGTTGTTATGTCTCCCTTTTCATTTCTGATTTTGTTAATTTGGATGCTCTCTCTCTGTCTTTTGGTTGGTTTGGGTAGGGGCTTGTCTATCTTGTTGGTTTTCTCAAAGAACTAACTATTTGTTTTATTAATTTTTTGTATTGTTCTCTTCATTTCTATTTTATTGATTTCTGCTCTTAATTTGATTATTTCCTGGCATCTATTCTTCCTGGGTGACTTTGCTTCTTCTTGTTCTAGAGCTTTCAGGTGGGCTGTTAAGTGTGAGATTTTTCCAACTTCTTTATGTGGACATTTATTGCTATGAAATTCCCTCTTAGCACTGCTTTTATAGTGTCCCATATGTTTGGGTATGTGGTGTATTCATTTTTGTTGATCTCTAGGAAGTCTTTAATTTCTTTCTTTATTTCTTCCTTAACCTATTGGTGATTCAGTTGAGCATTATTCAGTTTCCATGAGATTGTAGGATTTCTGTAGTTTTTGAAATCTAACTTTAAACCACGGTGGTCTGATAGAACATAGGAGGTTTTTCCAATTGTTTTGTATCTGTTGAGATTTGCTTTGTGGCCAAGTATGTGGTCGATTTTAGAGAAGGTTCCATGGGGTGCTGAGAAGAAGGTGTTTTCTTTTTTGTTAGGATGGAATGTTCTGTAGATATCGATTAAGTCCATTTGAGTCATAATATCAATTAAGTCCTTTATTTCTCTGTTAAGTTTCAATTTGGCAGATCTGTCCAGAGGTGAAAGTGGGGTGTTGAAGTGGGTGTGGGTTTATATGTGATTTAAGCTTTAGTAATGTTTCTTTTACATATGTGGGTGCCCTTGTGTTTGGGGCATAAATATTCAGAATTGAAACTTCATCTTGGTGGATCTTTCCTATGATGAGTATATAATATCCTTCTTGAACTCTTTTGATTGATTTTAGTTTGAAGTCTCTTTTGTTGGATATTAGGATGGTGACACCAGCTTGCTTCTTAAGACCAATCGATTGGAAACTCTTTTTCGAGCCTTTTATTCTTAGGTAGTATCTATCTTTGAATTTGAGGTGTGTTTCTTATATGCAGCAGCATGATGGGTCCTGTTAATCTGTCTTTTTATAGGTGAATTAAGTACATTGATATTAAGGGATATTAATGACCAGTGATTGTTCATTCCTGTTATTTTTGGTGGTAGTGTGTGTGTACTTCTCTTCTTTGGGGTTTACTGCTGTGGTGTTATCTATAGCCTGTGTTTTCAAGACTTCCTTAGGTTGGAATTTTCCTTCTAGTGCTTTCTGTAGGGTTGGGTTTGTGGATAAGTATTGTTTAAATCTGCTTTTGTCTTGGAATGTCTTATTCACTCCATCTATGATTATTGAAAGTTTTGCTGGGTATATTAGTCTAGGCTGGCATCCATGGTCTCTTAGTGTCTGCATTACATCTGTCCAGGTCCTTCTGGCTTTCAAAGTCTCCATTGAGAAATCATGTGTTATTCTGATGGGTTTGCCTTTATAAGTCACTTGGCCTTTTTCCTTTGCTTCTCTTAATATTCTTTCTTTATTCTGTACATTTAGTTGTTTAATTATTATGTGGTGAAGGGACTTTTTTGGGGGATCTAGTCTGTTTGGTGTTCTATAGGCTTCTTATATCTTCATAGGCATTTTCTTCTTTAAGTTTGGAAAGCTTTCTTCTATGATCTTGTTGAAAATATTTTCTATGCCTTTGAGTTGGTATTCTTCTCCTTCCTCTATCCTCTATTTGGTCTTTTCATGGTGTCCCCGATTTCTTGTACATTTTGTGTTATATTTTTTTTGGCATTGGTATTTTCTTTGACTGACAAATCCATTTCCTCTACTGTATCTTCTACACCAGAGATCCTCTCTTCCATCCCTTGTATTCTGTTGGTTATGCTTGCATCTGTGTTTCCTGTTCATTTACTCAGATTTTCTATTTCCAGCATTCCTTCTGTTTGTGTCTTCATTTTTTTTTTTTTTTTCTATTTCCCTTTTCAGGTCTTGGACTGTTTCCTTCATCTGTTTCATTGCTTTTTTCATGGTTTTCTTTCAGGGATTTATTGTTTTCTTTTGCTTTTTTTGTCTTTTCCTCTAGTTTTTTTTTATTGCATTCTTCCCATTTTTTGTTTGACTTTTCATGTTCTTTATTGATTTCCTCTACAATTTTGTTTGTCTTTTCCTCCATTTCATTTTTGATTTCTTCTTTAAAAAGTCTCTAGCCTCTTCATGATGTTGTTCTTAAGGTTGCTTTCTTCTGCTTCTCCCATTTCATGATGTTCAGGTCTAGCTGTTGGAGAAGGGCTAGGTTTTGGTGATGCTGTATTGCTCTTTATTTTGTTATATGTACTTCTGCCTTGATGTCTGCCCATCTCCTCGTGGATTAATTTTTGGTTTTATCAGCACTCTTGGTCCAGTCAGAGCTGACAGATTCAGTGTTTCAGGAAGCCTCTTTTGGTCCAATGTGAGGTGGCAGATTCTGCTTCTCAGAAAGCCACCCTTGGTCTAATTAGGGCTGGCAGATTCCCTGTCTCCTGAGTTTACTCTTGGTCCAATGACGGCTTTTTTGTCCAATGAGAGCTCTCTCTTTCTCTGGGCCTGATGAGAGCTCTCTGGGCCAGATGGGAGCTGGGGGCTGGTCACTAAGTCTCAGGAAGTAGTGGGGGTTTTGGGTGGATGGGTGTGGGGGCTGGGCATGTAGATTCCAGGGTCGGCAGGGGGTGGGTGGGGTCTTGGAGAAGGGGAAGTCTAGGGAGTGGAGTCAACCCCAGGCCCAGAGTTCTACTATCCTGCTCTGTGATTGAGTGGTTTCACAAGTCATTTGGACAGGGGCAGAGATGGCTCTAATCTGAGCTAAACCGTGTTTCCTCTCACTGGCTTTATCTGAGCCTAATTCTGGGCTCCAGGGTCAGGGTGGGTTTCTTTAGCCAGCCCCTATTCCCTACAAATTCTCTAGAGAAACTCTATATTACTAGCACATATCCCCTATATTTTAATAGTTTTATTGATATGCACCTGATAAAAAATATATTGTATGTGTATGTGTGTGCAATTTGTTTTCACATATGTATATAGCCATGAAACCAGCTCTGTGCTCATGATAATAGATGAATCTATCACTTTCCAAACTTTCTCCCTGACCTCCTAAAAACTAATTAGTTAATTTTTAGAGCCAGTATCTTTCTATGTAGCCTAGCTTCTCCTTGAACTTGTAATCCACTTAACACTGCTTCTTTCGGTGCTGGGAAATATTGCCTGTGAACCTTTCAGATGCTTTTCTCTCTAATTACATATTTTCCTTATGCATGTGTTTATCAGTGCTCTGCTGAATACTCAAGGAGAAGGGGCTTGAGTATTCAGTAGAGACCCTGAATGTTCTTTCTTTTCTCTGATCTGTGAACTCTAGCTGCCTTCTTTTCTCCAGATTCTTAGCTCCATTTCTTCAACATAAGGAATCATCTGGACCTCCTGAATTCTCCTTCCCTGCACTGCTATCTTGACATTCTCTGTGCTGGTCAGTTTTTGTCAGCTTATCACAGAACTAGACATATCTGAGAAGAGGGGATCTTAACTAAGAAAATCCCTCCAAAATCTTGGCCTGTACATAAGTCTGTAGAGCATTTTCTTAATTAATGCTGGATGTGGGAGGTGGTGCAAAGTTGAATAAGAAAACAAACTGAGCAAGCTAAGAGGTGCAAATCAATAAGCAGCACTCCTTCATGACTTCTGCTTCAGTTCCTACTTCCAGTTCCTGCTCTGGTTTCTCTGAATGATGGACTATAGGCTGTAAGATACAATAACAGCCTTTCCTCCCCCCATTGTTTATAGTCATGCTGTTTATCACAGCAATAGATACCCTAACTAAGACAGTCATGCAAAATTTTCTACTAGCAGTTGGGAGGCTGAGGAAAGGAGGATAGAAGAGTGGGAGAGAGAGAGGGAGAAGGTTGAGATTCTAACTTTAAACTTTTAAAGATTTATTTTATTTTTAAATTATGTGTATGTATGTTTGTCTCTGTGTATGTGCACATGAGTGTGGGTGCCCACACAGGCCAAAGGTGTCAGATGCCCTGGAACTGGAGTTACAGATGTTTCAAAGCCACCATGTGGGTACTGGGAACCAAACTCCTTTCCTCTGCAAAGACAGTGAGTGTTCTTAACTTTGAGCTATGTCTTCAGCCCCTATTTGAGATTCTTATATGCTGAAAAACTTTAATGAAGAATTTTGTACTTTGGATTATCTATCAAGCAGCTATTTATACAGGATGTTTTCTAAGTATCCCAGTGCTGGAGATACTTATAACATTTCTGTGGTGAGCAAAGGGATTTAAGATATCTTTATCAGCTCTCATGAATTCTAGGATTGTATCTAGCATAATAATATTCTTTTGTGGAGATGAAAAAAAAGAAAAGAAAAAAAACAGACTTAGATATATGTTTTCATTGACCTTCTAAGCAGTGACCACTGGAATAGCAAAGAAATTCAAGAGCCAGTGTTGAGCCTTTTAAAAACAATTGCTATTTTAAGCTCAGTTCTGATTTAAATATTCCTGGGTCTGAATAAGCAGAGAACTTGGGGAAAGCTTGAGTCACCCTCTCACTCTTAACTTGACTGGCTTCATAAACTAAGACATATTTTAGCTTGGCCATTTTATGTGGTCATGAAACCTAAATCTATTTGAAGAAGAGGTGATTTGGGTTGACCTTCAAGCAACGGAAAAGAAAACACAACACTTCCGGAGAACTTCCTCCCAAGAAGCCCTGCCTTAGACAGAGGACTCCACTGGCATTTTCCTCATGTAATGTCTTAAACATTGGCGATGACTCTTGTATTCATGATGAGTATATGTTTGGGTGCCATTGGTGAACAAATTTGTTAATGCCAGCTAGTCCAGTCCAAAGCTATTACCAAGTTCTTTCCTTCTTTTACAGAGATGGTCTGTCCACAATGAACAGAAGTTTCAGTGAAATGTAAGGAGGCACCTTGAAGCACCCTTCTTCCAGGCCATAAAATGTGGGCAGAAAAAAATGAACTCTGTTTTCCTGAATGCTACTCGAGTTCCTTAGTCACACAACTCATAGCATGGTCATCTAGTTTTTAGATAGAGACAAGAGTTGGTGGGTTTTGTATCTTTCACAGAAGCAAACAAAAAGAAATTTCTTGCTATAATGTTACCTGGGATGAAACACTGTGTTAATAATCTTTTATTTATGTTTCATTTGAGACAGGGTTTCACTGCTTATTGTAGGCTGGCCTTCAATGTAGTATATAGCCTAGGCTAGCTATGAACTCACAACAGTCTTATCTCAGCCTCCTAAGTGCTGTGATTAGAGACATGAACCACCATGTTAGGTTGAATGACTTCCAAATACATCATAAATTATACAAAACACTCAGGATTTGCAATCACACACTTTCAAAGCCTTCTTCATGTTTTTGGAAGCTGTCTGTGGAAATAAATTATGCAACATTAACTGCCTAGGAAACTCTGGGCTTGCAAACACAACCCTGAGAATAAATAAGGTCATTACTCATCCCAGAATACTTGTAAGATATTTGATCTTTTTGGCAAGTGGAATGTGTCCATGAGATGATGATTTTCTGATTTTGGGGAAGCATGCTTGAAAACAATGGTGGGTGAGAAACTACATATTCCATATCTATATATGTCCAGTGTGAGGCTTCTATACTGAACCTTTTTGACCAAAGTGCACACAAATGATCAATGAAATTTATTTCATTGATTCTTAAGACCTTAGAATCCAAAATTAATTCTGGAACAATGAGTCATCTTAAGGATGTGATAGGAAGAGTTGAGGAGAATGAGCATACAACCAGAAGATCTCACCTTAAACTTCTACTAATCCCTGAGTTTCTATCACAAGCTATGACTGCTTCTCTCTCTTTGGGACTTAAGCAAAATGTAGGTGCTGCCACTAGCATGTGAGTTAATTGATCAGGTGCTTTCTTAGTAAATTTGGGAGCTATTACATAGAAAAAGATGTGATGATCACCAAATAAAGCTACCTTTACTTTTTCTTTTGAGTTATGGGTCTTTGTAGCTTAATTGGACTAGAACTCAATATATAGCCAAGGCTGGTCTCAAACTCATAATTTATCTGTCTTGGCATCTCAAGTGATGGTATTACAGGCATATACCACTATGTTCTGTTTAAAACTACCTCATTGTTTTGTCTTTATTATAATTATTTTGGGCAAGGTCTCATATAGCCCAACCTGACCTTGAACTCAACTTAGGAAACAACATGTCTATAACTGTAATACTGGTGTAATCCTGAAGGAAATTTTCCATAAAATCAGTAAGGCTTAGATCCCAGGGGTCAGAAGTGACTATGATGTAACCATGGCCTCCACTATTATACGTTTGGGGACAATGGAAAGAAGCACTGGGAAGGTATATCATACTCATAGAAGGGGTGGCAATTTGACAGGGCAGATATGATTGTTGTACTTTCATTTTCTGGATAAAGACCAGAGAAAAAGAATAAGAAGGACACTATTTGAGTACATATGAAACATCTGGTGATGCTTTGGAAATAAATGGTTACTTTGGGCAGGTGAGGCAAATGTTATTCAGGGCTGTTATTCCCATAGAGTGACCACATTCTTATTTAAAATTGATTTAAATTGTTAGCTGGTGCTTTATTTATGCAACAATAATATAGACGTTGACTTTTGAATTGTGAGGTGCTAGTGGTAGCTTAGACGAGTTTAGTATTGACAGTTGCAAATGGATCTCTCTCTCTCTCTCTCTCTCTCTCTCTCTCTCTCTCTCTCTCTCTGTGTGTGTGTGTGTGTGTGTGTGTGTGTGTGAGGGTTTTATATATGTTCCAGGCTAGCCTCAAACTCACTATGTAGCTTAGACTTGCTTTAAACTCTTGATTCCCCTGCTTTTGCCTTTCAGGTCTCTGTTTCCCAGTATAGTTCTTCCCCTAGACATCTCTTCAAAGATCCAGGGGATATAGTCTTCTGGGAAGTAGATTCATACTGGTCAGTGTTGAGTCTCTGTTATCTGCAAAATTCAAGCCCTTTAAGACCACCTTGAACAACAACAATTAATACAATTAGCTTAATAAAATTACTACCTGTTTATTTACTCAGGAAATTGAGCATAAAAAAATCTTTGGGGTGGTTTGGGGACTTAGCTCAGTGGTAGAGTGCTTGCCTAGCAAGTGCAAGGCCCTGGGTTCGATCCCCAGCTCAAAAAAATTTGGGGGGCATAAATTGTTAAAAAGTCAGTTCCCTCTTGCTTTTACAAGTTGCAAACATCATTTGTTTATTTTCCAGGATTTCAGAGTGTGGGAATACTTAGCCTGGTATTAATTTTCAGTATGTCATTCTTTGACATGTATTTATGTGTGTGTGTGTGTGTGTGTGTGTGTGTGTGTGTGTGTGTGTGTGTGTTCATGCATGTGTGTTTTTCACATTGAAAAAACAAAAGATGAGTTTCTTTGTTCACCATGGAAAAAAATGTAACATATAACCCCATCCCTTCCTGAGAGCATGGAAGGCCAAAAGGAGGCGGCTTAGATCAGGGTGGTGAGGAACTTTTGTCATTTGCAGAAGGAAGCATGAGTCAGAGTGTGTGACATTTCAGAGGACTGAATCAGAGATGTCGAGGAAGTGAGTTCTCAGACAATTTAACTTAGAATCACAATGTAATTTAATTTAATGCCTGACTTCATAATCATGTCTTTCTTCAACATGGCTGCAGACATAAGCATTCCAATTATTTCCCATAAAGAACAGTAAGTAACTTAAGAGTTGAAGTATTCTAATCCACTTTTGAGGCAGCCAGGCCTGAAGATTATAATTAATATATATGTTCTGCAAAAGAGAAAAGAGAAAGAGGAAAGATGCTGCTACAAAGTCTATTAATAAATGAGTGAGAATGAAGCTAAATTATAGTGTTTGAAAAGTTAAATTATTATGGACAGCTAAGCTTCTTAATAAACATCAGTTTACTGTTTGTGGCCATATGTACTTGAGAAAAAAAATCTTTCCACATTCTTAAATTACTCATGGCTGCAACATTTGGTTCTCTTGTGCAAAGGCTCAATACCCAGTAAAGCTCCAAAATGCTACCAAACACTCCACATACTAGTTCAGAGAATAAGAGCTCTGACAGAGATCTTGACAATGAAGAGAAATATTGATTTTAGGGTCAGTGCAAGCAGAGCACTGGATTTGGGTAGTGTTGTGGTTTAAATATGAAACGTCCCTCCATGTGCTCATGTGCTTGAACAGTTGGTGCCAAGCTGCTGGTACTGTTTGTGGAGTTTGCAGAATCATTAGTATATATGGCTTGGCTAGCAGAAGTTGGCCACTGGGGGCTGGACTTGAGGGCTGTCATTGTTGCTCCTGCTGGCTATGTTGTCTGCTTTCTGACCAGCCAAGGTATGAGAAGTGATAGCCACAAGCTCCTGTCTCCACAGACTCAGCCATTTTAACATGCCTTCCCTATGATGATAGACTGTTGTCTTAGTTACTTACTTTGTATTTGTGATAAAACACTGTGACAGAAACAACTTAAGGGAGAAAGGGCTTATTTTAGTTTGCAGTTCAAGGGTACAGTCCATCATAGTGGAAAGTAGTGGGCCCAAGAGCTTGAGCCAGCTGGTTGTATTGTATCCATATCCAGGAATAAAGAGTAATGAAATGTTTGTGCTCAACTAGCTTTCTCTCTTTCTCTCATATATATGGATGGATGTATTTTTTCTCTCTTTTTCTTATATAGTCCAAGGCCCAGGGAATGGTGCTGCCTACTTCTATGGTGGCTCTTCCCTCCCCTGTTAGTGTAATGAAGTCATTACATCACAGGCCTTGCAACAGCTAGCCTATTCTATGTAAGCTGTTATAGGCATGCTCAGTGGTTTGTTTCCTAGGTGAGTGCAGATCCTATCAAGTTGACATTCAATATTAACCATCACAACTGTCTTCCATGAAACTAAGCCAAAGTAAACCCTACCTTTTGCTGCAGCTTCTGCCAGGTGTTTTATTACAGCGATGAGAAAATTAACCAAAATAGGTATGGAACAAGTAGAAGAAATGTTGACAAGAGAGGGGATGTGTTTCTAGGACTGCTTAGGAACTATTACTACATGAGTTGGGATAAAATAAATAAAAGATAATTTCAAATTAGAAGCAGATGGTAAAGGCAAACTTTCATGTTATAATTTTAGGGGCTACTGCTCCCAATCTATTCTGTATCTTGAGAACTATAAAGAGCATATTAGCATGGCTTTTTCTTGTGCTTGGCTTACCTCACAGTTAACCACTTGCTGCTGTTGAGCTTGGAAAATCTGTCTGGGACAGTTAAGCCCCAAAGACCTTAGGAACATATATGTACATAGGAAGAAAGGAAAATAAGAATATGCTTCACCTGGAAAAATTAGGTCTTACACACACACACACACACACACACACACACACACACGCACACACACACAAACTGTGGCCTGAAGTCCATTGGGACAGAAAAGGATGGCAAGCTCCTTAGACTTGGTTGCATTATAAACCTGTCCTTATGCAGGTATGCAAAAACATTATTACTGTCAGGATTCAAAAGACCCTTTTAAAAGTTTCTCTCTGGGACAGGCTTAAATGAGGACAGGATATATCTCTGGGATTTTGGATGTTGCCTTTTGTTCCATAAACATCTGAGAACTTAGAATACCACCCAATCTTCTGAGGTAAAGGCCTTGTTTCAAGCCTCTAGCTTGTCTTAGCAAACTGTGAACTTGGAAAAATTCCAGTTTGGGCCCCAGTGTGCTGATTGCTAAAAGGAAGACCAAGACAGTAGAATTGTAGGGATACCTTAATGCCATTAGGTGCTGAGTAAAAGCCACAGTGCTCTGAACTTTACCACACATGTTTTAGGGTCTTTCCTCCTTCTAGACTATTCTTCTCTACCTTATCTATAAACTGAGTACAGCTCAAAACTCCCTTCTGCTCTTCTTACCTGCTCCCACCACTAATTGAGCTATACCTTCTTCCTGTTCCACTTGAACTATTTTATGTAGGAAACTCCCCAACAGCTTCCACTTTATCCTCTAATGATTTTTATTTTTATTCTTTGGATACATTACATCTTGACCAAAATTTTTCTTACCTCTACTCCTTCCAGTCTCCCTCAAATCCACTCCTCCATTTCCCTTCAAATAAAAATAAAAGGGCAGGTCTTCCAGGGATATCAACCAAACACAACAAATTACAATAAGACTAGGCACACATCCTCATATCAAGGCTGGATGGGGCAACCCAGCAGGAAGAAAAGGGTTCCAAGCACAGGTAAAACAATCAGAGACACCCAACTCCTGCTGTTAAGGGGTCCCACAAGAACACCAACCTACACAACTGTAATGTATATGCAGAGGATCTAGCTCAGATCCATACAGGGTCCATGATATCTCTTCAGTCTCTGTGAGTCCCCATGAGCCCCGCTTAGTTGAGTCTGTGGGTTTTGTTCTTGTGGTGTCCTTGACCCCTCTGGCTCTTAGAATCCTTCTTCTCTTCTGCGGGGTTCCTCTGGCATCAGTGTTTTTCTGTGAATCTCTGCATCTGCTCCTATCAGTTGCAGTATGATGCCTCTCTGATGACAACTGGGCTAGGCACCAATCTATGAGTATAACAGAACATCATTAGGAATCATTTCATTGACTTTTTTCCCTCTTTTTGAGTCGTATTTGGTTTTATCCTAGGTCTCTGGGCTGACTAGCTTCTGGTTTCTGGCCATTCACGCAGTGTCAGGCATGGAATCTTTCTCATAGCAAGAGATTAAACTTGGAGCAGTCATTGATTGGCTACTCCCACAAGTTCTTTACCATATTTTGCAGGTAGGACATATTGTAGGGCGAAGGTTCTGTGACTGGTTGATGCTGCCTAATTATAGAAGCTGGCCAGTATGGGCCCTGTATCCACCATTACTAGGAGACTTTGCTATAGTCACTCTCATAGATTTCAGGGAGTTTCCATTGCACTAGGTGTCTACATCACCCCCAAATTCACTTATCTGTCCCAGTACTCTCTCCACCCCAACCCCTGCTTGCACCCTCATGTTCCCATCCCCACATGCCCCTGGTCCACTCATGAAATCTATTCTTATTGTCCTTTCCCAGGGAGATTCATGCATACCCCCTTGAGCCTAGCCTCTTTGGATCTTTGGATTGTAGTATGATTATCATTTAATTCATGGCTAATGTCCACTTATAAATTTGTCTTTCTGGGTCTGGGTTACTTCACTCAGGATGATTTTTCTAGTTCCATCCATTTGCCTGCAAATTTTCTGATGTCATTGTTTTTTTTACTGCTGAGTAACAATCCATTATATAAATGTGCCATATTTTCTTCCTTCCTTCCTTCCTCCCTCCCTCCCTCCCTCCCTCCCTCCCTCCCTCCCTCTCTCTCTCTCTCTCTCTCTCTCTCTCTGTCTCTCTGTCTCTCTTTCTTTCTTTCTTTCTTTCTTTCTTTCTTTCTTTCTTTCTTTCTTTCTTTCTTTCTTTCTTTCTTTCTTTCTTTCTTTCTTTCTTTCCACAGCTGAGGACCAAACCCAGGGCCTTGTGCTTGCTAGGCAAGTGCTCTACTGCTGAGCTAAATCCCCAATCTATAAATTTCGTTTTGTTTTGTTTTTTGCCACATTTTCTTTATCCATTCTTCAGTAGAGGGACATCTAGGTTGTTTCCAGGATCTGGCTATTATGAATAAAGCTGCTGTGAACATAGCTGAGAATGTGTTCTTGTGACAGGATGGAGCATCTGCTCTAATCTCCCCTTTGCTGCTTATCTTTACTTGGCCACACATGCCCACAAGGCGTTCTTTCTTCTGCCCTCCTTTGGCATACTCAGTCTGAAAATCAAACAGGGGGTGCCTCTGCCTTCTCCTCTTTAGTGTTTTCTCTTACTCTTTGTTTAGCTCAGCATTCTCATTTGACTTATGTTTCTGCATGGTTTTCAGTGGGAAGTGTAGGAACTGTGTTGATGTCATCTTTTTATGTCTCTCCACAGGGCTCTTTACATAATTGGAATGCAATAGGACAAAAGAAGAAAGTGCTGTATAAAACAAGAGTGAGAGGTGCTGGTTGAAATGGAGTGTTTGTGACAAATTTTTTCAGTCAAAACATTTTTCAAAATTCTTTTAGTTGTTGACTCTCAAATATTTACTCTAATGACAATAAGGAAAAGTACAGATATTGGAAATGTACCAAACTCAAGACTACTTCTAGCCAACTAATTATTCTCGTCAAAACTTCTACAAGAGTGTGTGACAAAAAGAGGATTACGTCTAGTTGACCCCTTGCAATTCTCCTTTGTGGAGTCAAGATCATTCAGTTTCAGGATTGGATCATTCTATCAGAAGCCCCAAATACAGTGATGCAAGGTACTGAGGAATCAGGGAAGGTGGAGAAGGAGAGTGAAGGAGCAAAAACATCTGAAAATGAATGGAAACCTACAGTCATTGGCATAAAACATGTTAAGAAACTTTAGATCAGCCAAAATGATGTCCAATTGGCCGATTAATTCTTATAAACAACAGCAAGTTTTTCCACAAAAGAAGGGATAAGGGGGAATAAAATGAGGAAATAGAAGTAAGAAGGAGAAGAGAAAACAAAGAAAGCAAGAAAGAGAAGTGAGCAAGAGAAGGAAAGAGAAGAAGAGAGAGAGAGGGAGAGGGAGAGAGAGAGAGAGAGAGAGAGAGAGAGAGAGAGAGAGAGAGAGAGAGAGAGAGAGAGGAGCAAAGGGACTCTCTAAACAGATCATTATTTGACTTCTTGGTATTTGATTGAAGTTCACTATGCTTTCATTGACACAGGAGTATGGAACGCACAGAAACTGACTAAGGGAAGGCCTTCCTGGGTAATTTAAACTTACTTTCTCATTCATAACCCTAACCACAAGGTTAAATTATCACTCTGGTTTTGTTTTTTTAACTCATGAGTAAAATGCATTGAAAACCATTTCTGTAGCCAGAATGAGTGCTATTTCTCCATATCTCCTTTCTGATAAATTATACACCCTAAACCAGGTAGTTGACTAAGTCCTTAGTCACAGAAGCACAAGGCCTTCATCTGAAGCTAGTGTTTTCTCCTCTGAGTTGGCCAGGATGCCCCATCTGCTTTGAGACACAGGAGCCTCCTGAGTAAATTAGAAACCCAGCCTCAGGGATGAGCAACTCAGAGAAAACCCCCAGCATCCTGTGCAATCTGACTGCAGCCTCACACAAGGACATTTAGGAGAGAAACTGCAAATTATTTGACATAGAGTAAGAACTGTCAGACTCTGTGGTCTGATACTAGTTTGTCTGGGAAGGCCTTAATGTTATCCACCCTTGGTTCTGGCCATGCACCAAGTGCTTCCTCATTAGATACCATTCATGTGAACAGCTGCCATCATAGCCATCTACCACAATGGGTGGAGCTGCCTCCATTGCATGCATTTCTCATGATGTTGTACTGAAATATCTCTGAAACTGTGAGCCAAACTAAGCACCCTCACTTGTAAGTTCTTTCTGCCAGATATTTTGGTCACAGTGAAATAAAAGCTCCTAAAACAGACTCTAAATGAGAAGACTTGGATATCTGAGAAAGCGGTTTCATTTCTATGGGTGCTATTTCCACATGATGGTTACTCTAACCTGATCCTTCTATCCTTATTTCCACATTTTTTCCTTTCTTCCATTTTCTTCCTTTCCTGTCCTTTTTTGTCTACTGCACAGAATGGCTTTGTTCTAAGCAATTAGAATATAATTGTAAATGAAAGAGATAATCCTTTGAGCATCTGCCCAAAAGGAGTACAGCTGGGTCTTGAGGTAGATCAATTACCAATTTTCTGAGGAATCTCCTTACTGATTTCTAGAGTGGCTGTACAAGTTTGCACTCCCACCAGCAATGCAGGAGTGTTCCCTTTACTCCACATCTTCACAAGCATGAGATGTCACTTGTGTTTTTTATTTTAGCCATTCTCACAAGTAAGGTGATATTTCAGAGTAGTTTTGATTTTCCTTTTCCAAATTGCTAATAATGTTGAACACGTGAAATTACTCTGTTAAAAATTCTCTGTTTCAATCTGTACCCCATTTAAAAAATTTGACTATTTGGTTTTTGATGTCTAATTTCTTGAGTTCTTTATATATTTTATATATTAACCCTCTGTTGGATATGGAGTTGGTAAAAATCTTGTCCCATTCTATAGGCTGACATTTTGTCCTATTGAAAGTGTCCTTTGCCTTACATAATCTTTTCTGTTTCATAGTGTCCCATTTATTAATCGTTGTTCTTAGTACCTGCACTATCAGTGTTCTGTTCAGGAAGTTGTCTCCCATTTTTTTCAAGCCTATTCCCTACATTCTCTTCTATCAGGTTCAGTGTATTTATCTTGAGGTCTTCTATTCACTTGGATTATGGATCTATTTCCATTTTACTACATGCTGGCATCCAGTTAGACCAGCACCATTTGTTGAAGATGCTTTATTTTTTCCATCGTGTTTTTCTGGCATCTTTATAAAATCTTTAATTCTTTCATTGTACAGCATTATTTTCACTATCTTGGGTGCTGTGGGTTATGCTCATTACTGATAATAACACTGATTAGTCAATAGCTAGGCAAGAAGAGATTAAGCATGAAGGTCAGACTAGGAGAATTGTTTAACATTTTAGCCATCAGGGAAATGCAAATCAAAACATCTCTGAGATACCATCTTATACCTTTCAGAATGGCTAAGATCAAAAACACTGATGACAGTTTATGCTGGAGAGGATGTGGAGCAAGGGGGATATGCCTTGATTGGTGGTGGGAATGCAATCTTATACAGCCACTCTGGAAATCTGTATGGTGGTTTCTCAGAAAATTGGGAATCAACCTACCTCAAGAACCAGCAATACCACTCCTGGGCATATACCCAAAAGATACTCAACCACACTACAAGGACACTTGCTCAACTATGTCCATAGCAGCATTATTTGTAATAGCCAGAACCTGGAAATAACCTAAATGCCCCTCAACAGAAGAATGGATAAAGAAAATGTAGTACATTTACATAATGGAGTATTACTTAGCACTAAAAAACAATGGCATCATGAAATTTACAGGCAAATGGATGTGACTAGAAAAGATCATCCTGAGTGAGGTAACCCAGACTCAGAAAGACAAGCATGGTATATACTCTCTCATAAGTGAATATTAAATGCAAAGCCAAGGATAATCAGGCTATAATAACAACTCTAGAGAAGCTAGGTAAAAAGTAGGACCCTAAGAGGGACACACATGGATTGCTCCAGGAAGGGGAAATAGTTAAGATCTCCTGGGTAAACTGGGAGGGGAAGTAGAGAGGAGGGAATGGGGGCATAGGAACATGAGGGATCAATTAGGGGGGACAGAGAGGGAGAGCAATGAAAGAGACATTTTGATAGAGAGATGCTGTGGCTATTGCTCTGTATAAATAAAATGCTGATTGGCCAAGTAGCCAGACAGAAAGTATAGGTGGGACAAGAGAAAAGAAAATTCTGGGAGGTGGAAGGCTGGGTCAGAAAAAGCTGCCAGCTGCTGCCATGAGAAGCCAGATGTAAGGTACAGGTAAGCCACAAGCCATGTGGCAATTTATAGATTAATAAAAATGGGTTAATTTAAGATAAAAAAGTAGATAACAGAAAGCATGCTATGGTCATACAGTTTGTAAGCAATATAAATTTTTGTGTGTTTACTTGGTTGGGTCTGAGCGTCTATGGGCCTGGCGGGTGAGAAATTTGTCCTAACTGTGGGCCAGGCAGGAAAACTCTAACTACAGAGGGATACATTATGGGGTTAGGGAGAAACCTGGTGCTAGGGAAATACCAAGGAGCCCACAAGGATGACCCCAGCTAAGACTCCCAGCAACAGTGGAGAGGGTACCTGAACTAGCCTAACTACCCTTAATCAGATTGGTGACTACCCTAATTGTCATCATAGAACTCACATCTAATAACTGATAGAAGCAGATGCAGAGACCCACAGCTAAGCAGTGAGCTGAACTCCTGGAGTTCAGTTGAAGAGAGGGAGGAGGGATAATAGGATCAAGGTGGCTCAAGATCATGTCACAGAAAAACCACAGAGAGAACTGACCTGAGTTAATGGGAGCTCACAGACTCTGGACTAACAGCTGGGGAACCTGCATTGGACTGAACTAGGCCCTGTGAATGTTGGTGACAGTTGTGTGGCTTGTTCTATTTGCGGTGGCTGTATCTGTTTGTGGGACCCCTGGCAGTGTGACCAGGACTTATCCTGTGTACATAAACTGGCTTTTTGGAGCCCATTCCTTATGGTTGGATACCTTGCTCAGCCTTGATACCGGGTGTTGTGGGGAGTGGCTTGGTCCTGCCCCAACTTGATGTACCAGCCTGTGTTGACTTTCTAATGGAGGCCTTACCCTCTATGAGGAGTGGATGAGGGGTGGGGTCTGGAGGAGGTGGGGGGAGCTAGAGAAGGGAAGGGAGGGGGAACTGTGGTTGGTATGTAAAATGAAAAATAATTAAATAAAAAATAAAGTCCTTAAAAAGGAAGTAATATAAAAAAAGCCATGTAAAGATAGAAAATACACAGAGAATCTGAATACTATGTGTTATTGTGTTTTCTTCGAATTTTTTCACAGCTGAGGAAGGAGTAACAGCTGCTAAGAGACATTTGATTATAAATGTTGCTGGATTAATCCAACCTATATATTTTGAAAATATCTTGACTTCAAAATTTAAGTCAAAAGCTACGTTCCTTTGAAGAAGAGGTTATACTTTTATTTCCACAGGAAATGAGAGGTTCTGGATTCCTTCTGGGTTAAGAAAAATCAGGTTTGATCAGGAAAGATCCCCTGAAATATCTCCAATGGGAACAGATGGCCCAGATGAGCCAGCATTTTCACAGCATCTCTGTTGCAGTTTCCTCTGAATTATGCATTCAGAACAGTTTCAAGGCTACTGGCTAAGATGATCCAACCTCACAGAATATTCCAGTCAGGACTTGACCATAATCCTAAATTTTCTCAGGATCCCCAAAAGATTCCCAGCACCCTCCATCAGCAGGAAGTAGTCTAGAGAACAATGCCCACATTCCCCAAAATGAATTATGAATGTTTGTCATTGTTGAGGAGGATTGCTTACAAGTTCTTATAGATAATTGTCAAGAGAAAAGCTGGACAAAGGAGATTACATTCAGGGATCTTATTCTGAAAAGAAAAAAGGGGGGGAGATAGAAATGGTAGAATAAAAGGGTAGATTATTGAATCTACTTTAATCTAAAAAACAACTACTAATCTTACATATTTTACATTGGTATGGATTTTGGTTTAATGATACAAATTTAAAGTTAATTTTGTTATGTTATATGCATATTTCTACTCTTATTTAGGGTGTTATGTTTATGCACCTCAGTTAAAAATGTAATATGTTTATTAAAAATTAAGAAATACAGACTAATAGTCATCTATAAGAGCAAACTTACAGTCATGTTAGTTAGGTTTTCATGGTCATAGAGAGATATATTTCAGATAGATAAACAATCTTCAAATGCTTCAGAGACCTACAGAATATAGAATTTAAAATGTTTTTAGAACTTAGATTTTTCTCAACAGTGAGACATATCTGCTCCTGGCAGCACCAATTACTTCAAAGGGGATGGTGGACATTGAAGAAATTCTATATGGAGCTTACTTTCTTTGTGACAAAAGTTCACCACTGGACAAGAAACTGACCTTGCCTTGACTGCTGACAGTGCTGACAGTATGCTGTGCAAATTGGACAAGCAGGACACAAATGAAAGTTAATGCTGAACTTTACCGAGACACAGTGAGACAGTTCTTCAAAAGTCCTATATCACAGGAAAGTCTGTCAGATATTCTAGGCCTGTAGGCCAGAGTTGGATACCCCAATGTTGCAGAGGAACTTTGGGTGACTGTCCAGGCAGTTTGACATCCCTGTCATTAGGTAATATTTCATCCTTCTGGGGCCTTTGATGGAGTTATAGTTTTCCTTAGTTATGATAAAAGATAAATTAGATACAAAACTTTGGAATCACAAAGACAGATGATAGATTATTTAATTTTACCAAATACAAATAGACATTGTAACAGTAATTCTTACTTGATAAATGTTTTGCTGTCATAATTTTACTATGTTAAGGTTAAAACCTTCCTTTTTAATTAGATAAAAAGGGGGGAATGCTGTGGAATATGATCATTGTTAATAATAAAGCTGATTGGCCAATAGCTGGGAAGGAAGAGATTGAGCATAAAAGCCAGACTAGGAGAATTCTGGGAAGAGGAAGGGCACAGTTGCCAGTAGACACAGAGGAAGGGAAATAAGAATGCCAAACCAAGAAAAGGTACCAAGCTAAGCGGTTAAACATAGATAAGAATTATGGATTAATTTAAATATAAGAGCTAGTTAGTAATATGCCTGGGTTACTAGGCAAGTATTTGTAATTAATACAATCCTCTGAGTGATTATTTGGAAGCAGCTGCAGGATGGGGTGAGACAGAGAAAAGCCTCCATCTACACCTGGGTTTTTGTTTTTCCACAAGAAGTTGGGTATTGTTCTCTCAAAGTCTGTAAAGAATTGTGTTGGAATTTTGATTGGGCTTGTATTGAATCTATAGATTGCTTTTAGTAGGATGACCATTTGTACTATATTAATCCTACTGATCCATGACCATAGGAGACCTTTCCATCTTCTGATATCTTCTTCAGTTTCTTTCTTCAAAGATGAAGTTTTTGTCATACAGGTCTTTTACTTGCTTGGTTAGAGTTACCCCAAGATAGTTTATATTGTTTGTGGCTATTGTGAAGGGTGTTGTTTCCATGATTTCTCTCTCAGCCTCTTGTTATTTGTATATAGGAAGAAGCCTGATTTTGGTGGGGTTAATCTTGTATCCAGCCAATTCACTAAAGGTGTTTATCAGATGTAGCAGTTCTCTGATAGAGTTTTTAAGGTCTCCTGTGGGTATACTATCATATTATCTGCAAATAATGATACTTTGACTCCTTCCTTTCCAATTTGTATCCTCTTGATCTTCTTCAGTTGATCATGTAGTTTTTTTCCCCTTCAGTTTGCTTATATAGTGGATTACATTGACTGATTATTGTATGTTGAACCATTACTGTCTAAAGCCTACTTGGTCATGGTGGATGATCTTTTTGATGTGTTCTTGGATTCGGTTTGTGAGTATTTTATTGGGAGACTTTTAATAACTGCTTCTATTTTTTTGGAGTTATAGGTCTATTCAAATTGTTTATCTGATCTTGATTTCATTTTGGTAAGTGGTACCTATTGAGAAAATTATCCATTTGTTTTAGGTTTTCCAATTTTGTGGAGTACAGATTTTTGAAATATGACATAATGATTCTTTGGATTTCCTAAGTATCTGTTGTTATGTCCCCCATTTTATTTCTGGTTTTGCTAATTTGGATATTCTCTTTCTGTCTTTTAGTTTGGATGTAAGTTTGTCTATCTTGTTGACTTTGTCAAAGAAACAACTCTTTGTTTCTGAATTGTTCTCTTTGTTTCTATTTTATTGATTTCAGCCCTGAGTTGGATTATTTCCTGACATTTCATCCTCTTGGATGTATCTGTTTCTTCTTGTTCTAGAGCTTTTTGATTTACTATTAAGTTGCTAGTATCTGATTTATCCATTTTTTAAATGTAGGCACTTAGTGCTATGAACTTTCCTCTAAGTATCACTTTCACTGTGGCCCTTAAGTTTGAGTATGTTGTGCATTCAATCTCATTGAATTCTAGAAGGTCTTTTTTCTTTCTTATTTCTGCCTTGACCCAGTTATCATTCAGTAGAGTTGTCCAGTTTCCATAAGTTTATATGCTTTCTGTTGTTGAAATCCAGTTTTTATCTGTGGTTGTCTGATAGGATGCAGGTAATAGACATTATCTCAGAGTTGGAAAAAGATATTCCAAGCAAGTGGCCCTAAGAAACAAGCTTGTGTAGCCATTCCAATATCTAACAAAATAGACTTTAAACCAAAGATAATCAAAAGACTCAAGAAAGGACTCATCAAAGCAACATCCACCAAGATGATTTTTCAATTCTTAACATGTAGGCCCCAAACACAAAGGCACACACATTTTTAAAGGAAAGACTACTAAAGCTCAAATCACACATTGATCCTCACACATTGATCCTCACACATTGATAGTGCAAAACTTTAATATCCCATTCTCACCAATGGACAGATCATCTAGACAAAAGCTAAACAGAAATACTGGAGCTAAAAGACATTATGAACTAAATGTACCTAACACTCTAGAGAACATTTTACCCTGTGGTGATATATTGTTTGTAATCTAAGAAATAAAACTTGCCTGAAGATTAGAGGACAGAGACAGCCACAGAGGTCAGGTAGTGGTGGCACACACCTTTAATCACAGCACTAGGAAGGTTGAGATAGAAAGTGATACGGCTGCATAGAGAAAGGAATATAAGGCAAGAAGAGACAGGTACTCTCTCTCTTGCAGGCTGAGGAGTTGGTGATTAAAGATGTGTGCTACTACCCCTGGCACTTAGTTTCATCTTATCTGGCACAGTTTCTCAGATTTTCTTTGGTTTTGATGACCATGCCAGTTTGAAGAATACTGACCAGGTGTTTCATGGAATGTCTTTCAAGTTAGATTTCCCTGGTTACACAGGGGCATAAGGATTTTGGAAGGAATACCATAGAGGCAAAGTGTCCTTTTTCTCACATTGTATCAAGGGTATAAACTACTAATTGACTTATTGCTGCTGATGTTCACTTTGATTATTTAAGGCAGTGTTTGTGAGGTTTTTCTCCTAGAAAGTTACCTTAAAAAACTTCCTTCTTTGTTCTGGCAATAAGTTCACTTGACACTGAAAGAGTGTAGAGTTAAATTCTACCTCCTTATGAGATGAATCTTGAGAAGTCTATCTAAATTCTTTGGAATTCTATACCAGATATTTGTGTCTTTAATTTATGTCTTCAGCTATTGATTTATATCAGAATTGATTTGTGGGTATTTGTTTTATCCCCTGAGTTCCATCCCAATACTGTATTATGTGTTTTGTTGTTAAAATCATTCTAGCCTTGGTCATTGGGAACTTTAATGGTGCTCATCTGTCCCTCTGAGCACTTCCTTAATTTCTGGCATTATATAATGCTCCAGTGTCATCTTTGGTATTTTCTCTCCTAACCTTAGAATCAAGATTTTTTTTAAAATCTCTCAGTTATTTTTATTTGTTTTTAAAGTTTAAATAAACTGTTAATAATTGTACATAATTATGGTATACAGCATAATGATTTAGAATATTTATAACTTATGTAGTGATTGTTATGGCATGTTTAGGTTATCCATCAACTCAAACATTCACATTTGCCATTTTCTTGCCGTGAGAACACTGAGAACTTTTTGTTTAGCTATTTGGAATTATACAGCATAATATTGCTAACTATACTTACCCCATTTCTGTGTAACAGAATATCCAAACTTACTCTATTACCTGTCTGACTTTGGACCTGTTAATAAATCTGCCACCCATTCTGTTCTGTCTACTTCTACAGGATTATTGTCTTCAGCCTCCAGAATATTATTAGTAGCCATGATCTGGGCACTGGCTATACTCATTGCTCTTGTGAATATTTACTTTTAGTTTTTCTTAGATGACAGACTTAGGAAATATACATGTACATGTTCATACTTACACGTGCACTCACATCTGTAATTATTTTTTATCTCTCCATATGTATCTACAGAAAGCTAAACTGATGCTTGGTGAGTTCAAATTGATGTTTCTGACTCATCTGGTATGACACGGAGCATTCCTTTCTGGTTTTCTACCATTATTTGTCTGAAACTTCTCCCATCAACAGTGAGAAACCTAGCTCCTGCAATCTAGTTTATTTAGTCACAGGTACCAGCACACAAATATGGCAATATTATTAAAATTATCTACCTGTTCACCCCTGGAGAAGCAACTTTATCTCTGCTTTCAGTCTTACACTGTATGGTGAAAATGTCATTTTACATTACTTAGATCAGCATCTTTTGTCCCCCAAACTCTTCAGCTAGGTAACATGTTACATTTGTAATACTGTTAGACTACTTTCCTCACAATCTGTATCTCATTATAGATTCCCTAAGTTCTTAGCTAATTTTAAAAATTTGGACTCATTAAGGTTCACTGTTTGTGCTGTTAAGGTCCCTGTATTATGACAAATCTGCAGCCTGAAAAACAAACAAACAAACAAACAAACAAACAAACAAACCTGTGTTTCCTCTAAACACAGTTACTATGCACCCCAAGGCCCTTGACACACACAAGAAGATAAACTTCACAAGGATGGAAATGTATGTTTGTTTGATTGTTTACTTGTTCTTTTGAGATAGAATCTCACTACATAGCCTTAGGTAACCTGGAACTTTCCATCTAGACGAAGCTAGCCTCAAACTCAGAGATGCACCCACTTCTGCTTCCTGAGTGCTGAGTTTTAAAGGAATGTGCCACTAAGCCTGGCTGGACAGAGATTTTTGATTGTTTGGTTTCCTGTTGTGTTCTAAGTACATAGGAAAGGGAAAATACATAGCATGTGCTCAATAAGTATACTTGTGGAATAAGTGGAAGTCTAATCTGAACATCACATCATTATTTAAAGCAAAAGAAGAAAAGGTATTTAAATTAGCAAGAAAGGTCTTGACAGAAACCAATGTGACATAAAAGAATTGGGTAGATAACCACAAAGATCATATGAGGAAAAAAACCACATCTACTGTAACCAAATCAAATATTTAAAGAATCTTATCATCCAACTTAAAAAAGACTCCTTTGGCCAAAGGCAGAACAACTTGACCTTCAAAAAGGATAATTATCAGATTCAAAATCCATCAAGTGTGTTTAAATACAAAAATTTCTAATATTCTAAAGAACTTTTGGTCACCATCAGGATATAATAAAGGGGGAAAATTGTACACTTGTCTTGATTTTAGTACATCAACCCTTTCCCTGTGTAAAAATTATGAGAGGCAATGTATTTTTATAAAAGTATTTTAAAAGTATTTTAATTCATAAAATGGGTAATAATAGAAATAAGATGTCATTATCTTAGCAGATCCAAGCACTGAACAGAACAGCAACTAATATTCTAAAAGAGAGACCCTCATATTTTGGGGACTTTATCAATGAGAGAAGAAAACATCACCTAAATGGAGGAAAGCATCAAAATGGACCACGGTTTCAGATTCAGTCAACAGGTGTGACGAGATTTTTGAACAGCATGGTATTTTACTTTGCCTCTCAGTACAAAGTAGAAATCAGAGATTGAGACTGCATATTGCTTACTATGCATAGGCACTAATTGCAGATGCCACCTCTGGATGAACTGCAACATGTTGATTTGGGTAGTCTCCAAATCAGTTTGGCTTTATCAGGGGAATATATGGTCACCATTCCTAACATCTTCCTCCATAAAAAGGCTAGCCTGATAAAGGGACTTGAGCATGTTGGGTTTTTTTTTGTTTTTTTTGTTTTTTTGTGGAACACATTTCTTTAAGAAATCTATAAACATTATACTATCTTGGTACAGGGCTGTGCAACCCTGGAATTGCCATTCTCCTTTTATGTGGAGTCTGTATTTTCCTTTCTCTGTGGTTTGGCTTCTGAAGGAGTTTTGCCTACAGGAAGGTGACATTGCTGATAGGGAGACTCAAGAATTTCCTTTGCAATTTCACATTTCTAAAAGCACATTAATAAATCATCTTCTTGAATACATTGTATTGCTATGAAGTTGTCCTAAGGAAACTGATCCATTCTCAATGGACTGTTAAGCCATAATTAAGGGCTGCCTAGGGTGAGCTTCTGTTCTCAGCCTGTGCCTATGTTTATAGACACTGACTCAAAGCACAGGGGTGAAGTGAAATCTCTGCAGATAGAAGCCTGACTCCACCACTGTCATGGTAACCATTCAAGGTCTCTACTCCCTCATCTATAAAATGGAGACAATAATAGAACCCATCACAGAGATCAAATAAGTTAAGGAAACAAAAAAAACTGCTGTGAGAGTGCCTGGCCCCAAGATTGGAGAGATGGCTCAGTGGTTAAGAGTGCCTGCTACTCTTGCAGAAGGCCCAAATTTGTTTCCCAGAATACATGATGGGTGGCTCACAATCTCCAGGAGCTCTAATAACCCAGAGGGCACCTGTACACGCAAGTGCATGACTTGCTCTTCCCCAGCATACATTATTAAAAAAATAAAAATAAATCTTTAAAAAATGAATATATCCACATACATTCCTAAATGCACCCTGTTCAGTCTGTATAATGTTGCTTCTATGTATGTTTTCAGAGCTGACCATTTGGCATTAGATAGCCAATTGGTGTGTTCCTCCTTTGGGAAGACTGTTTCTCCTGCTCTCAACATTCCTTAGTTGCCTGTGTAGGGTTGCTTTCTGTAGGCTTCCCCCCATCCACATTAGTATGTCTATTGTTGTCCTTATTAAGCTCCTGTATAAGCAGTCATGTTGATGGGACATTATGTGTGTAGCCGCCATTACCAGTAGACACAATCTCACAGCAAATTCCTGAGCCTTAGGTACAAAAGTGTTTTGTAGATGTATCTGTTGAGACTGGGTTCCACAACTCTGCATTTTGATTGGTTGTGCTTTTCTGTAATGGTCTCTGTCTGTTGCAAAGAGGAGTTTCATTGATGAAGGGGGAGGACCACACTAATCTGTGGGCATAAGGACAAGTATAATTTCAAAATAAAAGAAGTAATAAAAAGGAAACAGCAAATGAAAAATGCCAGAATGAAACCTAATTCTTTGTAAATGGACAATAAATTATAAAAATGAAAAAATGGCTGGGCCACAGAAATGTGCCCAATGAGTATAAACTACTTGGCAGTTGAACATTCTGGTTAATAACAATTACTGCAATCCTGAGAGCCACTCTTGACATTGACTGTAACTATATTATTGGAGGATAATTGAACTTGAAGACTTAAAGTAAAAATAATTTTGTTATTTACATAAACACAGGATACATACAGAGTGAAATAAAAATTTCTATAAAGTTTGACTATAAAGTTTAAAGCTTTTAAGAAATGTCTCACTGGAAGTATAGACTCACCTGCAGTTTCTGTCATCAGAGGAGTTTGATTCTGTCCTTAGGGGCTGCCTTTTTGTAGTCATTACTTCAGATAAGATAGTCAGCTATGAAAAGACTACTTATACTGGAAATGGCTCTGTACATTAACAGAATTAAAGTAGAATTAATAATCAGGACATCATACATCATAATGGCTCTCTCATATCATTTGTAGCTGGTATGAGAAATCTTTTTCCCTTTCATTTTTGTATGTGTTCATGTTTTAATTGTGTGTGTGTGTGTGTGTGTGTGTGTGTGTGTGTGTGTGTGTGTGTGTGTTGTATGCTTGTGAATGTAGAGGCCAGAGGTTGATATCAGTTTCTTCCTGAACAACTAACTCTCCACCTTATGTATTGAAGCAAGGTTTCTCTTTGGGGATCAGAACTCTGATCTTTGTTTGGGCTTGCCAAGCAATTGCTTTATTTGTTGTTCCATCTCTGCAGCCATGGCAAGTTAAATATTTGAAGCACTCATGTCCTTCTTCTTGGGGTTAGCAAAGTCATGTGGGCATGGTTAGCAGAGTTAGAAAAAAAAAAGATGGGTTGGTCAGAGAAGAAACATAATCATTGGGCAGAAATAAGAGTGGTGTAAATCAAAACAGCTCATGTAGATACGATCTGTGCTCTTTCTCTGAAGGATGATGCAATTTGTTTTGAGTATGAAAAATGATGCCGGGTGGTGGTGGCACATGCCTTTAATCCCAGCACTCAAGGAGGCAGAGCCAGGCAGATCTCTGTGAGTTTGAGGCGAGCCTGGTCTACAGAGCGAGATCCAGGACACCAGGACAGGCTCCAAATCTGCACAGAGAAACTTTGTCTCAAAAAAAAAAAAAAGGAGGAGGCAGATAAGACTGGAATCATAGAGCATCAGCACAAGGAATTTTGGCTGTGCTAGCTTTGATTCATGTTCTCTGTCTCTCTGTCTCTGTCTTTCTGTCTCTGTCTCTGTGTGGGTGTATGTGTGCTTTCTCACTGATCTTCCTTCTTCTAGATAACCAGTGCCCCCAAGTATTCTTCCTGTTTCAGCATATCAGAACTCTTGTTGGCCTTATAACTTTATACTCCTAAAAGAGGACAGGGCTAATGAAGTTCACCATGGTATATTTCTTTTCTAATTTTAACTTTCATTTTATTTATTCTTCATGTCTTTCACATCATGCCTCCTGCTCCCATCCATCTCCTCTGCCTCTGTCCAATAAAACAAAATAAAACTTAAGAGAAAAAAAGCAGGGGGGAAGGAAGGGAAAATCTCTTCATGGAAGCTACAGTGAGACACAGTGAGTCATGCAGTAAACCCTTTTATTCATACACCTTTACATGCAGGCATTCATTGCAAAGAGTCATTGGTTCTCTGTTACACCATCAACACTGGGCCCTCACTGGGACTATTCCTGGACATCTGGTTACTGCTCTGTGTTGTGGAGATCCTGCAGCCCTAGGTTCATAGGACTGACCCCCACATCCAGTGCTCCAGCAGATCACAGATGGAGTGGATGTTGGGTTGGGCCAACTCATAGCCCTGGTTCTGGGCCTGGGTAGTTGCATGGTTGGTCAGCCTGCCTGATCTTCACTGTCTTCACCATCAGGGTGAGCTCTTCAGTATAGCAGATGATGCAGGAGTCAAGAGGCAAGGGGAGGAGGGCATCTTTCCCTTACCTATGCTACCACATGGCAGGGGCATGACCTGTTCTCCATTCTCACTCCTCAGGGCTAGCTCGCCTATGTCGCTACAAAGAGGCTCAGCTCTATTGTGCTGCCCAGGTGAGGTGTAGGACCCTTTCTCCTTAGTGCTTCAGCCAGTGAGGGGCAGGAACAGTTCTCCCTAGTGTTACAGCCAGTGAGGGGCAAAACCAACTCTCTACAAGCCTATCCTCTCTGCCTTCATCAGGGTCATGGACCAAGTCAAAGCCTTTCCCAGCAGCCCAGACCCAAATATCTGGCCCTGGGTGGCAGTAGGTCTTCTATGTCAACCTATTCCTCACCACTCTTGCCCCTTCAAAACTGTCTCTCTCCCATGCACATGATTCATTCTGCCCACCTCCCCCCACTATACTACCACCCTGTATTCATTCACCATTATGGTGCCTGATTGCCAGAGGTGCCAGGCAGGCTCTTGTGTAAACTTCTCCCAACCCAGGTCAAGACCTGGGTCTGGTATATTTCTTAAGAGTAGCTTTTCTCTCTCTCTCCCTCCATCCCTCCGTTCCTCCATCCCTCCATCCCTCCATCCCTCTATCTCTCCATCCCTTCCTTCCTTCCTTTCTTCCTTTTGTCTTTTGTTTTTTTCCCTCCTTTTGTGAGACAGGGTCTTACTATGTACCTCTGGCTGGTCTAGAACTCAGTATGTAGACCAGGATGGCCTTGAACTCACAGAGATCCACCTGCCTTTGCATCTTGAGTGCTAGGATAAAGGTGTGTATCACCATTTCTGATAGTGAGTAGTTTTTCAAGCTAATGCTTTATTGTGATATTGAGTTACTAATAAAGAGTAAATCTTAATATTTATAAGAGACCTGCTGCTGTAGAATATTCCTCTTGTACACTGTAAATATTTGTCACTTGAATTGGTTTAATGAAATGCTGATTGGCCAGTAGCCAGGCAGAATGTATTGGCGGTATAATCAAACTAAAGATGATGGGAAGGAGAAGGGTGGAGTCACCAGTGATCAGACAGATGCAGAGAAAGCAAGATGAGAATACCTTACTAAGGAAAGGTACCAAGCCATATGGCTAAACATAGATAAGAATTATGGGCTAATTTAAGTGTAAGAGTTAGCTAGTAACAAGCCTGAGCTATTGGCCAAACATTTGTAACTAATATAAGCCCCTGTGTGGTCAATTGGGAAGTGGCTACCATGTGTTTGGGAACAGGTGGTTAGGACAGGAAACATCTATTTACAAACCTGCTATTATTTAAAGTAATAACTGTTTTAGAACTGAAGTAATTTGTCCATGGATGTATAGCTTGTACATATTGTTCCAGATTCAAGGCCTAGGGGTTAGAGCTCTAGAACTGTTGCTCTGAAATCACCTGTGCTGCTTAGATTGCTTGCAGATTAGCAATCATTGACCAGGCTGCATCAGGTTTTCCTCTTAGGAGTGCACTGTACTTTCAGGTTGGAGGAGCCTGAGTCATCTTGAGTCTCTCTGAACCATTGTCAGTGTTTCTGGAAAGAAAAGAGAGGTTAGGTAGAGGCTTTGACCTTTCCCTATAGCCCACCTGGAACAGGAACCCCACATCTGAGAGATAAGGGACTTGTGCACAAGACGAGTTCTAAGAGGAGGAAGTGAAGCCTGAACTTTGTAGAGGGCTACAGAAAGAGCAGTAAAATTTGTTGAATGACTGAAGAAAGTGATTAAAAGTAGAAAATTAGTGTGTAAAAACTGAAAACAGAAGAAAGTGCTTTTTGAAATTAGTCAAGAACACTGAAAAGAAATCAATCAATCAACAATAACAAAAACTAGACTCAACTGTGGTCATTATACTTTCGTTGACCCAAATGGAACTTTCAAATTATTTAATAATCTCTTTTCATTAGCTGATGTGCTTGCTTGCACTTTGCCAAAAATATTTGCATCTGAGTGAATGATCCTCTTTATATCCATGTATGAATATGATTATACTAGATAACTGAAATAAATGGTGTCATAGACATTTGCCCTTTTACATCTGGCTTATTCATGGGTTCTAATATATTAGAATTTTATACCTTAATTGTTTAAGGTATAAAATAATGGGTTTCATTATGACATTTTCATGTGTATATGTATACACAAATCATTTTACTTTGTTCATAGTCATCCCTCACTGCACTTTTCATTACTTTTAAAAGTTGCATAACGTTCCATCACATGGATACACTGAAGTTTGTTTATTCCTTCATATCTTGATGAATATTTGGATTAGCTCTATCTTTTAGCTATTATCAATAATGCTGCCATAAATCTTTGTGGATTTTGTCTTAGGAAAGTGGAAAGTTGAACTTAGGGAAGAGAGGCATAGTGGGCCTTTAGGATACTTTCTTTCTAGGTCATTGGAGTAAACTTTGCTTGGATAAATGAACCAGTATTGAATCCAGCCAAAGTTAGTAGAGCTTCATATCTGAGTTTGGTAGCAAAAAAGCTCTGTTGATGAGCAATGTTACTCAGCATTTCTTGCAAACATTTTTTTTTTTTATCTCCTGAGGCCCTTAAAAGGAAGAAGGACATATGAGTTGAAGCAATTCCATTGTATTCCTTTCAGCACCTTGGCTAGCCAGCAAGTCTCAGTAATCATTCTGTCTTCAACATCCTCTTCTAGCTTCTGCATGGGTGCACATAGGCACATCCCCCCCACACACACACCCTACACACATGCATACATATACAATAACCATAATGAGACATAAATTTGATAGAAAACTTAGATTCAACACTTTTAGTATATATGTAAGAAGAACGACATGATATTTTAACACATGCACATTATGCAAGATGGGTGCTTTATTGTTGTTGTTGAGAATGTTTCTTGATTTGCTGCTCAGGTGCAGGCCATGATAGTCAGAAGAATCAGTAAGAGGCCCACCTGCCTTCTGAACCCTCCCATGTCCTCGTTCAGATCCCAAAGGACCAACCCACTGCCACCCCTTCCTGCCCCACTGCTCATACCCTCAACTGTGACCCTGCTCCCATGCTGGGCAGATATCCACTGCTCAGATATAGGCCTCACCACTCTGAAGAACAGGTGCAAGCCACACAGACCACACCAACCAGACGAAGAGATAGGCAAACTCAGGCAGAGAGTCTGTGCTGGACCAGAGACCACAGTGGCCATCAGAACTCTAGATAGACAACCTATCCATGGACTTCCTCCACTCTCTCAGTGCCCCTGACCAACACTATCTCCAATCCCCACTCCCCTCCTCATCACCATGTCCCACCCCCCAACTTGAGTGGAGGCCCTCTGCTGGACCAAAGGCTAGTGGCCAGAAGTCCAGCCCAAACTCAGCTGGAGAATCTCTGTTGAACCAGAGGTCACACTGGCTGCCAGAAATCCAGACCACAAAGACAAGAAACAGAAACCAAGAAATAAACCACCCATCCAACAAAGACAAACTCAGAAATTGGCACCAAGACCTATAATCACTTCAAATCCAGATGCCTAGATACCAGTGTAAGAAGACAATCAACAATAGTAAGGACAATATATCACCACCAGAGCCCAGCTATCATACAACAGCAAGCCTTGAATATTCCAACACAGCAGAAGCACAAGAAAACGACCTTAAAACTAACTTTATGAAGATGATAGAGGTCTGTAAAGAGGAAATAAATAAATTCTTTAAAGAAATCCAGGAAAACACAAACAAACAATTGGAAGAAATGAGGATATTTTTCAGAATATTGATAGTCTGTTTTCTAAAGTAAGATACACTGCTTAGAATTTAGAGAATTTCTGTTGAGCTGAATTTTCATAATTTATCCATAAACAGAAAAGCATAGACAGATCATTCTGGATTGAATTGTATCTCTTCTCCCCAAATTCATGTGTTGAAGTCCCAGTTCCCAGTAAAAATCAATCTTTTATTTAACTAGAGACAAGAGATATCTATTGCTTCAAGATCCTCAGACATGAGCTTGAATTAACACATTTATAAGAAAACCTGAAGCTTGAATGTTATTTTAATTCTGTATGAAAAGGTAAGAAGTATGCATAAAACTTGTTTCATGTCAAAATGCAATAGTTGTACCAAGACAAGGTACTTTGTAGTTGAGTTGTCAGGTGTCCTAGCTGCCTTCTTTTTCATGGACGATCACTTGTACTTAGACACATGACTTCAGACAAATCATGATTGTTTGACCAGTGTATTTGGCAGATGTTTTCTTGAAAATCAATAAAGTATGCCTGTTATTTCAAGGAAAACAACTGACAGGATTTATTGCCAAAAGATAAAATTCCAGCTTTTAAGAAGAAATTAGAATTTTGGAAAGCTTGTATGTGCTACCATGAGCCTGCCAACTTCTCAATACTTAAAGAACTTTTCTGAAGAGATTGGTATTGATACTAAGAAATACGATATAAAACTTTCTTTTTAAAATAATGAAACATATCAACATTGGGAATATCTATCTAACATGGTGAACTGATATTTTCCAGATGATCGACTTTATAAAACTTTTTTAATGAAATTATACATGAGTTAAAAAAGTCTAAGTACAAGACGTATTAATGTCTTGATGAATTTTAGTATGACAGAAAATAAAAGGCTTATTGATGTGGTCCTAGTTTCCATTGTGAAACTTTTTTTGCATATGAATATGTATGTGGTGTGTGTATGCATGTGTACATGTATGCACATGTGTAGAATCTCAGTGTTAATGTTGCGGGGATTCCTTAATTGCTTTCACTTTATTTATTGAGGAATGGTCCAAAGATCTCTGGGATCTGGCTCCTCTGCACTGGGATCACAGGCAGCTGCTGTGCCTGACCTAGCCTGTACATAGGCTCTGGGATTTGAACTCCAGTCTTTATTCAGGCTTGCAAGGCAAATGATGTACTTGCTGAGCCATGTCCCAACACCTGCATTAGCTTTTATGGACTATCATCTGTCACATTTTGGTATAATTTTAAAAAATTTCTATTTTTGGTTGTGAGCCTAGCCTTTAACAGCCAAGCCATCTCTCCAGTCGAGAAGGAGGAGGGACTGCAAGAGCGTGAATTGTTGAGCCCAAGATTGCAAAAAGCACAGGGACAAATAGCCAAACGAATGGAAGCACATGAATTATGAACCAAAGGCTGTGGAGCCCCCAGCTGGATCAGGCCCTCTGGATAAGTGAGACAATTGAATAGCTTGATCTGTTTGGGAGGCTCCCAGGCTGTGGGACTGGGACCTGTCCTTGGTGCATGAGCTGGTTGTTTGGAACCTTGGGCTTACACAGGGACACATGCTCAGCCTGGAAGGAGGGGACTGGACCTGCCTGTACTGAATCCACCAGGTTTAAATGAGTCCCCAGGGGAGTCTTGATCCTGGAGGACATGGGAATGGAGAGGAGGGGCTGGGGGGAAGGTGGGAGTGGGTGCGGGAGGGGGGAGGACAGGGGAACCCATGGCTGATGTATAAAATTAAAACACACAATAATTTATCATGGTCTGTTATTCCTCATTCTCCCTTTCTGTTCTTGATCCAGCTGGGATCTCCTGATCCCCTAAGCTTTCTTTCCCTCAAATCTTGCCCTTCATTACTCCCACTGTCATCCAGGTTGTTCATGTAGATCTCATCCATTTCTCTGTCATTGGGTGATCCTTGGGTCTTTCCTAGGGTCCCGTTTTCTAGGTAGCCTCCCTGGAGTTGTGTAGCAGTCTAGTCATCTTTGTTTTACATCTAGTATCCTCCTATGAGTGAGTACATACCGTGTTTGTCCAAGACCACATGAGACCAGGAATAGGCAGAGTGCTCGAGAGGTCCCCAGAAATCCACAATGATATATCCTCCGTAGTCTGCTGGCAATGGTCCAGAGAAAGCCTGATCTGACCTAGTCTGGTGATCAGATGGCCAAACACCCTAACAGTCGTCTTGGAACTCTCATCCAATAACTGATGGAAGTGGACGCAGAGATCCTCAGCCAGGCCCCAGGTGGAGCTCCAGGTGTCCAATTGTCAAGAAAGAGGAGGGTCTGCAAGAGCGTGAATTGTTGAATCCAAGATTGCAAAAAGCACAGGGACAAATAAATAGCCAAACGAATGGAAGCACATGAATTATGAACCAAAGGCCGTGGAGCCCCCAGCTGGATCAGGCCCTCTGGATAAGTGAGACCATTAAATAGCTTGATCTGTTTGGGAGGCACCCAGTCTGTGGGACCAGGATCTGTCCTTAGTGCATGAGCTGGCTGTTTGAAACCTTGGGCTTACACATGGACACTTTGCTCAGTCTGGAAGGAGGTGACAGGACCTGCCTGTACTGAATCTACCAGATTTAAATGAATCCCCAGGGGTGCCTTGATCCTGGAGGACATGGGAATGGAGGGGAGGGGCTGGGGGGAAGGTGGGAGTGGGTGCGGGATGGGGGAGGACAGGGGAACCCATGGCTGATGTATAAAATTTAAAACACACATAATAATAAAGAAAAAATTATTTATTAAAAAAATGTTTTTAAAGCCACAAAATAAATTTAACATAAAATCTCACCGTAAAAAAAAACAAAAAACACACACAATAATAATAAAAAAAATTCTAATTTTCCCTAAGATGTAATTAAAATAGTCTACTTTATTTTTTAATTACATGTTTGTACAAGATGAATTATTTATGCTTCCACCAACAAATTAAATGAATATACTACAAAAGTAGATATCAGAATCTAGTTGTATTCTATTAAGCCAGACTATTAAAAGATTTGAAAATGTAAAATGCTGCTAATCTTCTCACTAAATTCCTTTGTTTTTGAAAAATTACTTTTTACTAAAGTATTTTAGTTATGCTAACTTGTAATTTTCAAGACGAAGTTGCAAGTTAATATCTTGAATCTTTTAGTTTTAATTGTAATATGATAAGTGTTTAATAGTTGTAACTGTAACTCACATTAACCATGCTCATTGGAGTTTTCAGATTTTGTGACTATAACTGAGTTCTGGACTGTAAAATTCTAGATTTTCTGGTATAATACAAATAAATGCATCTTAGAGTAAGGTTAAATAACTGCATCAGAAACACATGAGCAGCTTCTCGAAAACGCAGATTCCTGAGCCTTGCCTTGAATTGACTTGAACTTCTTAAAGGGCCAGCTTGTACTGGTCATACTGTGAAATTTCCAAACAAAACAAAGTTTGACTTCAATAAATTTTAGGCAGTTCACTGATGATGTGGTAAGCTTTTCCATCTGAAATAATAGATAATCACACTGCACACAGCACCTGTTCTGTTTTGCCAAAGAACCAAACTTCAAGAATTATTGATTCACTTGTACAAACGCATTGGCGAGAGTTCTCCAGACAGCTAGCTTTCCTTACAAAACAACTTAGGTGCAGAGAGAAGTTAACATATGGCTGTGGAGTGCATTTGAAAGTTAGCTATGGAGCTGAGCATGCTCTCTCAAGGCTTTTCCTTTTTTATGATCTAGCAGGAAAGCCTTTTGCCTGGCTCTATGGTAGCCATTTAAGATAAAGCACTCGGGAGGCAGAGCCAGGAGGATCTCTGTGAGTTCAAGGCCAGCCTGGTCTCCAAAGTGAGTTCCAGGAAAGGCGCAAAACTACACAGAGAAACCCTGTCTCGAAACCTCCCCTCCCCCCCCCCCAAAAAAAGATAAAGCCAAAGGTTGGGGAGTTGGTGCAGTGTGGCTGGATTGAGTACAGAAGAATGGATCTTGGCAACTATGACATACAGAAGCCAAACTAAGGAATGTATTTTTTCTGAAATGCCACATCTGGATCTCTGGTTTATTTCATGTCTAATTTTTTTCCTCAAATGAGAGGCCAACCATAGAAAACATATGGAGTATGGGGAATATAGCCACACCTTTTATTTGTCAGATAGAGTACCAGAAATTTAAAGCATCTTGGCCATAGATATAATATGTGTATGCCTGCACCCTCAAATACATGAATGAGGGGTATTAGCAATTTCAGCATGTAACTTTGAACTATGTCTCCCTTTGACTTGTCTCCTGGATAAAACCAGATATACTCTTTTATGAACTATCAAAACAGGCACCTTTCTACAGGCTGCTTGTTGTTGAAATAGCTAAGTGATGTCACGGGACATAAGCTAGGAACTGGCAATCTGTTTTGGGTACATGGCACACCCCCTTCCTTCAGTTGATCTTAACTGGTCAAAACAGTTTTCAAAAAGGGTTTGTGAGTTCTATGCAGCATAACACACCAAGTTCTTTGTTGTTTTATCTTTCTGTGAGGCAAAGTATTTGCTTCACAATTCACCTATGTGTTGTAGGAGAAATACAGGAATACAACATTGATTTGAGCTAAAAAGTCAAAGAAACAGTGTTAAAACAGACACATCCAAAGTGGCCCAAAATATTAGAAGAACAAATTCGATTTGCATAAGCTTAGAATGTCTGTCAGTATAACAGATTGCATTTGTGCATTATTGTTGTGGTGCCTGTTTCTTCCCTTAGTCCTTATCCTCTTCTACTGGTTGGGCTTTTGGCCAGAGAATGATATGCTCTGATTGTTCACAACTTTTTCCTGCCTTCCCATTAGTTCTATCTAACTCTTAAGAGATCCTATGTGCTAACCTTCCATCTCAGAACTGCCCTTAAGTACCAAAATGTCATTGTTTCTTCCCTCTTACATAAAACTTCTACTTAGATACCTTGCTCTGGCCCAGATATTTGTTATGATTTATTCCACTTGGCTCTTGCCACAGTTCCATGAGGTAACAATTACCAATCCTTTTCACAAAAAGTAAAAGTAAAAGTCATAGAACTGAGTTATTTGAAGTTAAAATAGCCAGTGAATACAAGAGCAAACTATTTTGAGTGCTAAATCAAGTGAACTTCTCATTCTCTATCACTCCTACAATTTTGCCTTCCCTTGATTTCCAAAGTGGATATAAACTAGTGTAATAATCTAAATAGTCAATATCGATATATGCTCAATATTCTCCTTAAGGGGGACTTTGTATCTTGAAAGAGAGGTCTTAGAAATGAGAAAGATTCTGCTGGACTTCCCATGGAGTGGGTGGCATCATATTTGATGTTAGAATAAAATCTCCCTTGGTTTGTCAAAGTGTACCATGTTCAAAAAGAGCTTAATCTTTTGATCCTTGGACCATGTCTGGCAAACATAAATCTTTTGTTAATCCCAAATGGGGTTATCATACATGCCTGAGCAAGTATCTGTGAAATAGGACGTCCACTTCAAGGTATGGTATAGCTAGGTTTTTCAGAATTTTCCATGCTGGTTTCCAGAGGGGCTGCAACCATTGGTAATTTCACCAACAGTGAATGAAAGTTTAATTTTCCTTCACATCCTCTTCAGCATTTGTTGTAGGTTGTTTTGTTGGTCTTTGCCATTGTGAGTGGGATAAGAAGAAATCTTAGAGTTGTTTTGATTTGCATTTCCTAATTGCTAGATATGATGAACAATTTTTGAGATATTTCTTAGCCAGTATTTTTTGTCTATTGAGAAACTCTTTGTTCAGATCTCAGGACCTTTTTTTTTCTTTCTTTCTTCCTGTATTTATTTTTATTTAGTTTTTTAAAATTTCTGTGCCATCTTTACCCCAGCACATCTCATAAGCAGGGCAAATTGCAGGTTGAAGAGTTGGTGGCTGGGTTTGTGTCCCAGTCCCTCCACTGGAAGTTTTGCCTGGTTACAGGAGATGGCTGGTTCAGGCTCCATATGCCTTATTGCTAGGAGTCTTAGTTAGGGTCACCCTCATAGATTCTTGGAAGTTTCTATTGTACTAGGTTTCTAGCTCATCACAGAGATCCTCTTATTCCAGTTGTCTCTCCCAGTACTCCTTCCCTCCACCTTCCCCAAACCTGATCCCTGTTGTGAGATATTTATACACTGTGTGAAAATGTATTGCTGTGATTGGTATTAAAAAAAGCTGAATGTCCAATAGCTAGGCAGGAATAATAAGTGGGACTTCTGGGCAGAGAGAGAACTTTGGGAAAAAGAAGGCGGAGACACCAGCCAGACACGGAGAAAGCAGCATGAGCTGTATGGAGAGATGAGGTAATGAGCCATGCGACAGAATGAAGATTAAAATAAATGAGTTAATTTAAGTGATAAGAGCTAGTTGGACAAGCCTAAGCTAAGTCCAAGCTTTCATAATTTATTAAGTCTCTGTATGATTATTTGGAAGCTGGCTGGCTGGACAGAGGAAGACTCACTACAGATCCCTCCTGTTCCCACCCTCACTCCCCATCTAGATCCCTCCTCTCATCCGCCAGTGATATCCATTTTACTTCCCCTTCACAATGGGATTTATGTATTCACCTTTGAGATCTCCTTGCTACCTAGCCTTTCTGAGCCTGTGGATTGTAGCATTACTTTATAGCTAATATTCATTTATAAGTGAGTACATACTATGTTTGGCTTTCTGGTCAGTGTTACCACACTCGGGATGATTTTTTTTTCTAGTTCCATTCATTTGCCTTGAAATTTCCTGATGTCATTGTTTTTAACAGCTGTGTAATACTCCATTGTGTAAATGTACCACATTTTTAAAAATCTGTTTTTCAGTTAAGGGACATTTAGGTTGATTCCAGTTTCTGGCTATGATCAATAAAGTTGCTATGAATATAGTTGAGCAAGTGTCCCTGTGATAGAACACTAGGCTCTTTTTATGTTGTTTGTTTGTTTTTAGAGACAAAGTTTCTCTGGGTAGCTTTACACCTTTCCTGGAACTCGTTTTGTAGACCAGGCTGGCCTCAAACTCACAGAGATCGCCTGCCTCTGCCTCCCAAGTGCTGAGATTAAAGCATGAGCCACCACCACCCAGCTAGGCTCATTTTTTGAATGGGTAATTTTTTTAGTTCTTTTTTAACACTATTTTTTGTTGATCTATTTATTTTACATCCTGGCCACAGCCTTCCTTGCACCTTCTCCTCCCAGTCCCTCTGCCCTATTCCCCCTCCTCCTAAATCCCTCCTCTTCCATCTTCTATGAGATGGTATCCTATGAGTAACAATAAAACATGGCATATCACGTTACAGTAAGACTGTGTTAAGGCTGGGCACGATGACCCAGTATGAGAAGTAGGATCCCAAAAGCCAGTAAAAGAGTCAGAGACTCTTTATATTTCTGGATAGTAATCCTCTGTCAAGTGTATAGCTGGCAAAGACTCTCTCCTACTCTATTGTTTTCCTCTTCACCTGATTGTTTCTTTAGCTGTACATAAGCTTTTTAGTTTTATGAAGTCCTACTTGTTAATGTGTTGACATTAATTCTTGGGCAAATGGAATTCTCTGCAGAAAGTCTGTTCCCACAACTATTTTATGGAGGGTACTGACTGTTTTCTTCTACCAGTTTCAGTGTTTAGATCATGGATTCATTTAGAGTTAGCTTTTGTGTAAGGTGATAGATATGGTTCTAATTTTATTTTCCTGCATGTGGATGTCCATTTTCCTAGCACTGCTTGTTGAAGATGCTTTCTTTTCTCCAGCTTATGTTTTTGGCATCTTTGTCAAATATTAAATGGATGAAGTTACATGTTTCAGGTTTGGGTCTTTGACTTTGGTCAACAGGTCTACATGTCTGTTTTATGTCAGGACCATATTGTCTTTTGTTACTATGGCTCTGTAATAGATTTTAAGATCTAGAATGGTAATTCCCCTAGCATCTTTCTTGTTTATTCAGGACTGTTTTGGCTATCCCATGTCTTTTGTAGTTCCGTATGTGTAGGGGCCCACAGAAGCTCCCTAGTAAGGCCTTATTCAATGTCAGAAAGTCTGAGCTTGCTTTGCCCAGCAGGGCTGCACAATAAGATGATTTGGCCAAAGGTGTGGTTACCAGGTGTTTTGAAGGGTCTATACTTGTTGGTACTTTATACCTCGATCTTAAGAGGGGGAAATATTTTTCTCCTCCCCTTGCTAATGTATAAAAAGCCTGTCATGAATAAAGTCAAGGCTGTTGGTCCAAGGCCCTCCTGAAGCTATCCTGTGTCTGTCTTTTTCTTCATCTATATTTCTATCTAGTACTTCATTCCTCACTTCTCCCCGCAAGAACCCTTTGACAGGTTGGAGCTGGTCTCTGACATATTTTGTCCAAATGTGGGACTTAGGTACACAGGATAAAGTGAAGGAACACTGAAGGTTAAGTGGGCATGCTTGGATAATGAAATGGGGGTGTGGTGATTTTCTCTTTCTGAAAGACCCCCGGAGAGATCTCCCTTCAGGAGAGACCCCCGGCTCAATGAGCACGCAGCGACCACCGATCAGATGCAACAGCATGAGGTTTATTAAAACACAGGTACCTGGGGCAACCAAGCCTCTCGGAAAACTTGCGCGCCTCTGGGTTGGTAAGATGGGTTTTTATAGCAAGAAGCGCGGGAAAGCATTAGTCAAAGGGTTCTGATTGGATAATTTAAACAAGGCGCGAATGGATACAAAGCTCTGATTGGACAATTCAAGTGAGGCGCGAATAGTCAAAGGGTTCTAATTGGACAAAGCTCTGTCAAAGTGAGGCGCGAATAGTCAAAGGGTTCTAATTGGACAAAGCTCTGATTGGACAATTCAAAGTGAGGCGCGAATAGTCAAAGGGTTCTAATTGGACAAAGCTCTGTCAAAGTGAGGCGCGAATATATGAGCATAAATCAAATGGGGCGTGAACTCAGGCTCAGGGCGGTTTGTGGGTTTTTCCCTTGGTAACCAGATATGTGTGTTGACTCAACCCCTATCTAGAATTCCAGCTGCTCTGGCCCTCCCGCACTGACGCCAGGCAGTCTGCCCCTGACATCCTGCTTATCTATCGGCTATCTGGGCTGCGGTGGGGCCATTCTATTTCCTGGAACTGTCTTTTGTTCCCTTATAAGCCTTGCAAACATAGCATTACTATAGGGGTGCCGGGGGGTCTTTCATTTCTGGAGTGAAATGTAAATATAAAACAGAGTGACAGTAGACAGCTGTTTAAAGATATTTTAAATATAGCTGGAGGAGCTAAAATTAGGCTGCAGCAAGTATCTGTCTATCTGTCTGTCTGTCTATGTATCTATGTATCTATCTATCTATCTATGTATCTATGTATGTATCTATCTATCTATCTATCTATCTATCTATCTATCTATCTATCTATCTACCTACCCACTAAGTTAGGTCTAAGGTGTAATATAAGTAACTCATAAAAGTTTTGTGAAATTTGGTTTGAGAAATATAGGCTTTAGGTATAGGGATATTGTGAAGGCTTAGGCTTAATAGAAGGTAACTTAGGGTAAGAGCAGTTTTCTTGAGCGTGGGACCTTGGATGCAGACACATGGAGGGGAGTGGAAGGGCAACATCTGGAACCAAGTAGCCATTGCAGACTTAGCAGTTTGTGAATGAACAGCAGCAGCAGTAACAGGCAGCAGTGAGAGCAGTGGCTTCCCCGGCCCCACATTGCTGAAGACCAGTGGGGCTTCATAGCAGCAACAGCAGCAGCAGCAGCAGGCATTGAGAGAACCAGCATGAGCAAAAAGGGGCTACAAGTTTTCTGCTGTGAAGGAGCCATAGTGAGGAGAGTGCAGTTAGCCAGGGTGCTTGCAAGAGCAAGAGCAGACATGGCTAGAGGTTGTGCTCCATGGCCTTGACAAGCCAAGCAAGAGAAGGTATACAAGCAGTGGCAGAGGCTTCAGATTCGCTAGAACCTAGTCTAGCCTGGGCTCCCAGTAACAGGATGAGGTGGAGATGTGGAGCTGCCCTGAGGTTGGCATTTGGCCATGCAAACAAAGCAGCACACAGAGGAAAGACACTGGTAAAGCAGTAACAGGACCCAGGGTGCTGAATGGAAGCCACAGCTCATAGCAGTGGTGAGGCACCTTGAGCACATGCAGCATAAGGCAATTGAAAGCTCTCAGGCCCCAGAACACAGGAGTCTCAAGGCTTGTGGGCTGGAGATGGGAGGTGCAGAAGGACCAGGGCTGTAAAAAAAAAAAAAAAAAAAAAAGCCAAAATGGGACAGAGCTAACAGCTAAAGCTTCACAGCTTCTGTTTGCCAGTGGCGAACAAATGTGTGGCTCCTTTAAGAGACAGCTTCCTGGTTCATGCTGACTGTATGGAGAGCTCTTTCAATGTCTTTGAATATAACTGGGCGTGTGTGGACTCTTCTGTTAACAATTACTGATTTTAAAAAGGTTTGAGGCAGCTAAAACTGCTATAGGCATCCTGGGCCATTTATAAAGGTCATTCCATCTTGATAATCGACTACTACTATTTACTGGGAGCTGTGACAGTCATAGGGAGCAGGTGTATTGCTATGATTATTCCATCTACTTGCAAGCTCTTAGTGGAAAGCTGATTCATGGCTGTAAAGAGTTAAGCTCTGTACCTTCACTTGAGATATTATATTATAAAGAAGGGGAAATCTGTGGAGTCCCACAGAGGCTCCTTAGTAAGGCCTTACTCAAGGTCAGAAAGTCTAAGCTTGCTTTGCCCAGCAGGGCTGCACAATAGGATGATTTGGCCAAAGGTGTAGTTACCAGGTATTTTGAAGGGTCTATACTTGTTGGTAATTTGTACCTTGACCTTGAGAGGGGGAGGTCTTTTTTCTCCTCCCCTTGTTGATGTGTAAAAAGCCTATCATGAATAAAGTCAAGGCTGTTGGTCCCGGGCCCTCCCGAAGCTATCCTGTGTCTCTGTCTTTTTCTTCATCTATATTTCTATCTAATACTTCTTCATTCCTCACTCCTCCCTCCAAGAACCCTTTGACATGCCAGAACTGATCCCTGAAACACATGTACTTTAGAATAGTTTTTTTTTTTTTTAATTTCTGTGAAGAATGAGATGGGGATTTTGATTGGGATTTTATTGAATATGTAAAGAGTTTTGGTAAATGGTCATTTTTATACTATTAATTCCGCTAATCCATGAGAATGTGATGACTTTCCATTTTTTTAGTTTCTTTCTTGATTTCTTTGGAGATTTAAAGTTTTCATTGTAGAGGTCCTTCACGTTTTTGTTTGGTTTATTCATATATATGATCTTTTTCTCTGCTGTTGGTTTATAAAAAAGCTATTTATTTGTGCAGTTTGATTTTGTTTACTGCCACATTGCTGAATTTGTTTATCCTTTCTAGGTGTTTTCTGGTGTAATTTTTTATGTCTAATATATAATATCATGTTATCTGTAGATAGGGATAATTTAACTTCTTTACCTATTTGTATACCTTTAATTTCCATCTCTTGCCTCATTGTTCCAGCTTAGAGAACAATATTGAAAGAGTAGTGATATTTGACAGACTTGCCTTGTTCCTGACTTTAGTGGGATTGCTTCAGGTTTGTCTCCATTTAGGGTGAAGTTGGCTGTGAGTTTCTCATATATAGCTTTTATTATGTTGAGATATGTTCATTCTAGCCCTACATTCTCTATGACTTTTATCATGAAAATGTTGGATTTTTTTCAAAGTCTTTTTATATCATGTCATTTTTGTCTTTAAGTCCATTTATTTGGTTTATTACATTTATTTACTTGAATATGTTGAACCAGCCTTGGATTTCAGGGATAAATTAAATTTGTACATGGTGTATAATTTTTTAAATGTGTCTCTGTATTTTGTTTGCAAGTATTTTAATGAGCATTTTAAAATCTATGTCTAGCAGAGATGTTGACCTGTAGCTTTCTTTTTTGTTGTGTCTTTACCTGGTTTTAATATTAGAATGATACTGGCTTCATAGAAGTGTTTGGAAGTCCTCCTTCTGTTTCTATTTGTTGACTAGTCTAAGCTAAGAAGGACTGGCTGTAGATCTTCTTTGAAAGTCTGGTTGATTTATGTTTTGAATCCACCTGTGCCTGGACATTTTTAGTTGGGAGGCTCTTTATTAATATTTCAATCTCCTCTTTTGTTATGGGTATGTTTAGGTGTTGAATTCTTCTTGATTTAATTTTGATAGTTTGACTGAATCTAGAAATTCATCCATTTCTTTTAGGTTCTCTGAATTTAATAATGTCTGGGTTTTTTAAAATATTTTTTATAATATTCTGAATTTCTTTGTTGTCTATTTTAATGTTTATCTGCTCATTTCTAATTCTGTTAATTTGCATCATTTCTTTATTTCTTTTGTTTAGTTGGACCAAAGTTCTGTCTTCTCAAAGAACTGTCTCTAAGGTAGGATTCATTGTTTTCTTTGTTTCTGTTTCATTAATTGCTGCTCTGATTATTATTATTATTTCTTGTAATTAACTAAGTTTGTATTTGTTTTGTTTTTACTTTTATAACCTTATGAGTTGCATCTTTAAGTCATTTATCTGATTTTTTAATGTAAGCAGATTTTTGTCATAGAACTCCTTTCAATGTGTCCCAGATATTTTGTTTTTTCATTTTCGTTTAGTTCCAGCAATTTTTTTATTTCTCCCTTGATTTCTCCTTTGACCCATTCATCATTCAGTAATGAGTTGTTTTATCTCTATGAGTTTGTGCATTTACTAGATATTTATTGTTTTCTATATTTTATTCAAGTTTGGTTTATTGAATATAAATTTTTTTTGAGCTGAGGATCCAACTCAGGGCCTTGCTTGCTCTACCACTGAGCTAAATCACCAACCCCATAAAAATTTTTATGTTGTTTATATCATGGGAAGTTTTTCTTTCTTACTTAACTGTGGCAGATAGTTTTGCAAGGCACATTAGTCTAGACTAGCCATGGTGCTCTTTTAGGACTTGGAATACACTGCTTCCAGCTCTTCTGGATTCTAAGGTTTCTACTGAGAAATCAGCCCATATTCTGATTCTCTAATTAGAGGTTACATGTGTCAAAACCAACATTTGATTCTGCTTGCTGGTTGATCATGAAGTGAACAGTTCTTCTCTGTAATATATTCCAGCCACCCTGATGTTATGTTCAAGTACATGAGACCAAATATCCACTGATAGATCCCTCTGAAAGCATGAACCACTACATTTTATTACAGTGATGACAAAAAAATAACTAAAAAATTGGTACCAGAGAAGTGAGTCTTTTCTTTGACTAAACCGAAACATGTGGTTTTAAAGACCACTGGAACTAGATTTCAGGAAAATGAATTTGGAAGAGATTGGAGTCCCTGTGAGGGAATTTTGAGCACACTAAACTGAGATTAGTTGGTAATTGTGGTGGGAGTTCAGAAGATGAGAATAGTGATAGAAATGTATTATAAACAGTAAAGGCTATACTCCTGAGGTTTTAGCTGAGAAGAGATACTCTAATTAGGAACCAGACAAGAAATAATTCATGTTACATCTGGAAAATAATTTGTCTATATTTTGTTCATGACTTGACAGTTTGAGGTAGCCTGAGTTTAAAGATGTCACACCAATTAATTTAGTAGAGGAAGTTTTAAAAGAGCATAACCTTCCTGTTATGACATGGCTGCTTCTGTATATTTTAGCCAGATTCCACAGTGAGAATCAGGGGCAAAAAGCAGAGCAAAAGGATTTGAGAAACATTGTCTCTCCAGAAAAAAGATAGAGTTAAAAGTTATGGACAAGGAAGGACTGGTTGATAAAGACTTTAGTACCATTAAGATGAAGTCCTTGCAAAATACTTTGTGGGCATCTCAGGAATTGGCCAGAACCCACCTAGGAGAGACTTCAGGCTGTAAAATTTTAAACTCACTGGGAAGATTTTCTCTTGATAAAACAGGGTTGCCAGCATGTCATGTATGTATAGATATCCCTATGGAAGTGTTTTCCTGGGTTCAGCAATCATATAGATACTCAGAGGCAGCTGTAGTTATGTTCCAAGGGGGTCTGATTATTACTGAAACTGGTAGGAGAGCAAAGCATTGTCCATGTGGTACTGCTTTTGCAGGAGTTACAGGGCCATTGAAGTTAAATTCAGATTTTAAAGGAAAGCTTGTGAAGGCAGACAAAGTCTGTCAGTGTCAGACATCCCATAGAGAACCCCTGAGAATGCAGTTATTGGAGCTGTGAGGACAAAGCATAAAGCTACAATGGAGATCCTAGGATCTAGGAGATGGCAGAAACTTGCAACATCTGCTGTTGAAAGCTGCAGGCAATGAATCTATCCTGCCCAAAGAAGAGACTATGTGTGGTACAAATGGCAAGGCCCATAGGGGCAGAACACCTTAATCTTCTTGGAGCTCACAGGATACCACATGTCTCAGATGCCAGACAGGATAGGGCTCCCCTCCCCAGACAGATTACAGTTTTACTTTGTTCTCCTCCTTCCTCCCTATGCTCCTATTCTTCAATTTTGGAATGGGAATATTACTCTATGTCCTGGTGGACTGGAAATATGCTATTTTCCTTTTGATCTTTACAGTGGCTCACAGCTAAGAGATTGCTTTGAGTCTCAATAAAGACTTTGAACTTGGGCTTTAAAATAATATTGGTATTCTTAAGACCAGATAATAGAGCCAGGCTGTGGTGGCGCATGCCTTTAATCCCAGCACTCGGGAGGCAGAGCCAGGCGGATCTCTGTGAGTTCAAGGCCCACCTGGGTTACCAAGTGAGTTCCAGGAAAGGCGCAAAGCTACACAGGGAAACCCTGTCTCAAAAACAAACAAACAAACAAACAAACAAGACCAGATAATAGAAGTTAAACTAAGTACATTTTGCATTATAAGATAGCTATGAGCCTCTGGGATCCAGGGGAAGAATATCATATTTTGAATATGAAATATCTTTCATAGGTTCATGTTTTGAATACTTTGCCCCTGAGCTAGTGACACCATTTGTCACTTTGTTGTGAAAACCTTGGAAAGCTGTACCTGACTGGAGAAAGTATGTCCTCAAGGAAACATTTTGGAGATATATTATCCTTAGCTTCTTCCTGTTATACTATTTTCTGGTCAACCAGGAAGTGAACAGCTCACTCTCTTGTTCTCGTCCTCTGTCTCTCTGTCTCTGTCTCTGTCTCTGTCTCTGTCTCTCTCTCTCTCTCTCTCTCTCCCTCTCCCTCTCTCTCTCTCTCTCTCTTCCAATCTTCTTCTTCCCACATGATGTTGTGCTCAAGTAGATGATACGAAGCAACCATGGACAAAACTTTCTCAAGGTTTTTAACCACACAGATGAAATGTCTTAGAGTCAGAATTCATGCCTACATAGCAGGGATAGTACTTATATTATGGACAAAGAAGGCCTCTTTCTGTTATCTCAAAAAAATCTTTACTTTTAAAAACTTCATATTAAGCATCTAGGACACAGAATCTTGTAATTTTGTCTGCTTTCTTGTGGCAGGAAGTTCATACTGCTTTGCTGGTATCTTTTGCTTGGCTTATAACTGATAATAGAACAGCTAGAGTCACAAAGTTATCTTGGAAATTTCTCCTAGTCTTCTTTGACTGAAGACCTTAAATGCTAGTCACTTTGTTTTGCTCATTCCCATGTGCACTTGATTTGGCTAAATACTTAATCTCAGTGATATAGGAAATTATATGACAATAAGAACACTTTATTTTGCTTGTACCACATGAAATCTTTTCAACATAAGTTTGGTGTGTGCCAGGAATTAACAGAGTAGAAAAATTGAGTAGACCTTGATTCTATGCTAAAGTTTAGGTAGAAGAAATGATTGCCACCTCAGCTGGAAATTACTTAACTCATATATGTGGAAATGTGGCACATGCATGTGTTTGAATGATTTTATGCCTTTTAACAATGCAAATAAACCTGTTATTCTAGTAGCCATCACCCTTTTGTGTTACTTGAGACATTGTGGGAGGAGGTTATGCTCCATTTTTTTTTTTGTTATCAACGGGTTAAATTTTAGTAAAAGGAAAAAAGAACACATGGTGTGTCTTGGTTTTATTTGGCTGGTAGCAGAAAAGAAAGGTGAAATTACAAGATTTTAAAATTTGCAGTTGAGTGGGTGGCTATAAAATCTCATAGAAATCAACTCAATTAGACATTTGTCTAGAAAACACCATGACCCATCACCACTGATTAGTCTGGCTTTCTATATTCTGAAGCAACACAGTGTGAAAATTGTATTCAAAGGCATTAGTTGGAGAAAAAATACTTCCCAAACCAGGAGTGGGCAGAGCAAGTGTATGAGATAGAAAGAAATTTTTTGGATATGGGCCAGAAGTCAAAGGTAGTCAGGAATCAAGATGGCACCTGTGATGGTTTGAAAGAAAATGGCCCCCAAAGGGAGTGGCACTATTAGGAGATGTGGCTTTGTTGGAGTAGTTGTGTCTTTGTTACCTCCACGTGTATCACTGTGGGGGTGTGCTTTGAGGTCTCATATATGCTAAGGCATACCCAGTGTCTCAGATCACTTCTTGTTGCCTGTAGATCAAGATGTAGAACTCTCAGCTCCTTCTCCAGGACCATGCCTACCTGCATGCTGCCTTGCTTTCTGCCATGATGATAATGGACTAAACCTCTGAACTCTAAGTGAGCCACCCCAATTGTAAGAGTTACTGTGGTCATGGTGTCTCTTCACAGCAATAGAAACCCTGAGACAGTACCATTCTATATTAAAACACAGACTTCATTTAATCCTGAGTGGTAAAGCTGCTGTCCAGAGAAGGTTGTCCAAAGACTCATTATTAGTCACCCCTAATACCTTTGTGGCATCAGGTTATGCTACTGTGCTCTCTAGTTTCTCTGTTTGCTGGGTCTGGGGACATAAAATAAGGTAGGAGAGTGGTGAAGAAAGAAAATAATAAGCAAAGTAAAATGAAGAAATAAACAAAGGTATAATGCACCAGGAAAAGGACTGATAGTCAGATAAGTGTAACTCCAGGAGGAAATTAGAAAAATCAAGGAAAGTCTGACTTGGGAAGCATATGGAAAAGGCTTTTCATATTCAGTAAATGGAATGTGTCATGCTTGATTAAGTTGGCTTGTTACCAAAATTGGGCAACTGAAGAAATCAATAATATTTGACCTTTAAAATGAGACAACCAGAGCTGAGGTAGACCAAAAATTGCTGCCATCTAAAGAAGACAAGCAGACACTCCTTCTGCCTTGTGATAAGCCCTGTAGAGAGCCTAGAAATACTCAATATCCCATTTATCAGATGAGGGATGCTACCCACCTCTTCTTTGGGTGAGATCAACAGAGTTTTCATGGACCTTACTGAAGCATGCAAATTGCAGTCTTCTAAACAAAGCCAGGCACTCAAGAACGCTTGTAGGCAAATATCAGGGCTATGAATAAAATTAATTACTGGAATACTAAGGCAACAACTGGACCTAGAGAAATCTTCCAAAGGTGATAAACATTGCTGAATCCCTTCTATGCCATCACCAGAAGACTGCCAGATGACAGACAGAGCCAGAACAGAGTATTTCAGTTGTATGAGCTCTAAAAGAAGAGTACTAACTGCATATGCAACTCCAGAGAGTTATCAGCGTTTACACTCACAACACCAAACAGTGCAAAAGTGATATTTTCAAGAGACCTGGATCCTCAGAATCTATGATGATTTGAGCAACTGGATGATAGGATGTAATCATGGAGTTTACCATTGAATGAGACAGGGGATCATAAGTCTGGATACTATTATAGCTACCATTTATTGAGAATCAATTTAGGAGATTGAGGTTCAGGGAGTTTAGGGTATCTATCTACTTAAGTTTCACATCTTTTCACTCCTCAGGTTAGTGTCACTCTGAGTTCACTGTGTTTTCTAGTGGATGACCAAATATAAATTAAAATGTAATAACAGCAACTGTGAGCAAAATGATTGTGATTTGTGGTCTCTACTACCTTCTCTACCACAGTGACAAGCTGTTATACACATGGCTACAGCTAGGGAAACATAAATAAAGGTTCAGGTCATAGAACATGGTCATACATGGTTGGCTTTCTTTTTTCAGGAAAAAGGTAGGCAAGATTAGTGCAAAGCTATTATCTCTGGTTAAAGAGCTGGTAAGTTTTATCTGCACTTGGATCCCCATTAGAGGGTCAAAGTTGTAAATTTACTGGTGTTTCATAATATATAACAACTAGAGAGTTTAGTTATAATTTGTTTTTGAGTTCTTAAGTCCTTTCAGGAGCAATGGATCCTGCTTACTGACTCTTCAAGTTCCTAAGTGGTAGACTGAGGCCTTAACATTAGGTGTTCAAAGTCAATGCCAACAAAGGACAAACCTAGGATCTGTGATGAAGAAATGGACCACAGAAATTTGTTTTGATTGAAGGCTGAATTATATGTTTTCAAGCTTTTATATTGTGTTGGTTGGGACAAGAATAGGCCTTACATTTTAGGCATTAAATAGACCAGACATAAGATTATCTTATTTTTTTATTCCCAATAAATTCAAGTTCCACAAAGAGTTCCTAGGGAGAATGATGCCTAAATTGAAAACAACACATAAAATCTTGGTACCGAAATGTATATTGGCACTTACTTGAAATTTGCTACAAATATATGAAGGTGATTTTCCAACTAATTTGCATGCTTGGTTAAAAACAGAAGCAAAGTGCTAAAGAGGTCCCCAGAAATTGACAATGATACCTCCACTGTAGACTACTGGCGTCGAGAGAAAGCCTGATCTGACCTAGTCTGGTGATCAGATGGCCAAACACCCTAACTGTCATGCTAGAACTCTCATCCAGTAACTGATGGAAGTGGATGCAGAGATCTTTGGCCAGGCCCCAGGTGGAGCTCCAGGAGTCCAATTGGTGAGAAAGAGGAGGGATTGTAAGAGCGTGAATTGTTGAGACCAAGATTGGAAAAAGCACAGGGACAAATAGCCAAACTAATGGAAACACATGAACTAAGAACCAAAAGCTGTGGAAGCCCCAACTGGATCAGGCCCTCTGGATAACTGAGACAATTGAATAGCTTGAACTGTTTGGGAGGCATCCAGGCAGTGGGACCTGGACCTGTCCTTAGTGCATGAGCTGGCTGTTTGGAACCTTGGGCTTACACTGGGACACTTTGCTAAGCCTGGAAGGAGGGGACTGGACCTGCCTGTACTGAATCTACCAGGTTGAGCTGAATCCCCAGGGGAGTCTCTGCCCTGGAGGAGATGGGAATGGGGGGCAGCTGGGGGGAAGGCAGGGTTGGGGTCTGGAGTGGGGAGGACAGAGGAACCCATGGCTGATATGTAAAATTAAATTAAGTTAAAAAAAGAAAAAAAAAAACAAACCAGAAGCAACTGTGTTGTGGGCTCTGGGTATTATTGATATAATGTTTTGGGAAGTCTACCATCTCTGCAGGAAATAAATATACATAGCTAAGATTTATACCATATATCAGTGGCCATTGTTCATAGCAGTGGTTAAAAACTCACTGAATCATGAACTATCTGTGCAGACTCCAAATTAATTAATCTGTATCATGTAACAATATTAAAAGATCATATATTTATACACATCTACAAATATACTCCCAGTTGGTGATAACTCTAATGTGACCTGCAGTGAAAGTTACTGGCATGAAAATCTGTTGCTGTATAGGTATGTCTATCTTGTTCTGCATTTGAATATATGGAATTAATAATTTATATGTTCCCCCTTTCTTCCTATTTTCTTATTTGAATACTTGATTAAGTAATTTTGTGAACTATAGACTTACAATCACATTCTAGAAAGGTGTGATGTTCTTTGAATCCAGATTCTACTCAAGAAGGCTGATTTAATTTGAAACACTGCCCAAAGTAAAGAATAAGTCTTGTAGAAACTGAGTGGGGAAACCCACAGTTCTGTTGTACTGGGGTTCTGGCTGAGGTACACAGAAGTCAAGCCAAAATTTAATAGAAGGACATTGAAAATGAGAGAGCTGTAGGTGAGTTGTACACACTCTTCAAATACTGAAAGCAGATTGGGAAACCATAAGTATTTACAGGGGGAGACTCAAGAAGATCCAACAGAAAGTTAAAGAAAAGGCACACTTAAAAGCCACCTTCACTGTGCCCTACTGGGATAAGAAAAAGGCCTCTTGGGCCTCCATATCTGTGGGTTTCAGACAACTGTGGATTCAACCAACTCTGGATTGAAAATATCCATTGATCAATTGATTGTAGTGTTAAGCATTGAACCCAGGGTCTACCAATGCCAGATAGGCACTCAACTATGAAACTGTATCCTTAATCCTTGAAAGTGTTATCTATCTGTAGATTCTTATTTCTACAGCCATCACAGATACCCAAGAACAAGCTAACAAAGGCTTTATATTTAGAACATTGAAAATTCAACAATGAGAAAATCACCCTATCAAAACATGAGCAAAATATTTGAATAAATTCTTTACCTAAGATGATATATGTGGGTTTTTTGTGCTGGTGATGGAACCTACAACCTCTTGCATCCTAGGCAAGTTTTCTACCACTGAGATACATCCCTACCCCAAAATAATATATGAATGGTAAATAAGAACATGGAAATATAGTCAATATCAGAAGTTATCAAGGAAATGCAATTTAAAGTCACAAATCATAAGTTGTCATATGACTAAGAAAAGGTCACTATTTAGTGTTAAAGAGCCCAACTGATCAAGAAAATCTAACAAGGATATAAATATACAGCATCAGAGCAGTTAAATATATAAAGCAAATATAAGTACCCATGAAAAAATGGAGAGCAATATGGCAGTAGTGGGGGGATTTGGATACTCAATGTCACCCATTAATAGGTAAACCAGACAGGAACTGCATAAGGAAGCACTAGACTTGAACTACACTTTGGGTCAAATGTACCTGACATATGTATGAAGAACTTTCTGTTCTATAGTAGCAGACTATCCACTCTCTTTCTGCACACATGATACATTCACTGGGGTGGGGCGAGAACATTGTCAGGTATTGGCCATGTAATGTTGGTTTGGGCAGGATAAACTCAGAACCCTTCCAACAAATGCTTCTTTGACATATTCAGAAGACCTGTGTTGGGACTTCAGCATGGATGTTTCTTATAGGTGCATTTAGAAGCTGAGTATGGTGGCTTATAATCTAGACTAAATATGCTGATATCATGTACAAACAAATAAATTGTTTTTATCAGGTCTGAGTCTCAAATCTGGTTTCATGTCTTGTGGTGATATTTTATTTGTGCTTTAACAAATAAAGCTTGCCTGAGGATCTGAGGAAAAAGCCAGCCACTATATTAAAATAGTCAGGCAGTGGTAGCATACACCTTTAATCCTAGCATTCGGAAGCATTCATCTAGATCTCTGTGATTTCAAGGCCACACTGGGAACAGAGCCAGGATGGTGGCACATGCCTTTAATCCCAGCACTAGTTAACCATAGAGGTCTGGGGGTCTGTACAGACAGACAGGAGGTAATAGAGCTGGGCAGAAAGAGAAAGTGATGTAGCTGGGCAGAGAGAGGAAGTAAGATGGCAGGGCACAGAAAGGTATATAGGCGTGAGTATACAGGAAGTAACTCTCTCTTGGGCTGAGGATTTCCTAGCAGCAAGAACTTGTGGCTGGTTTGTTCTATCCCTCTGGTTCTTTGGCTTTCACCCCAATATCTGGCTCTGCATATTCTATTAATAAGACCATTTAGCAATTTGAGTTACAATGCCTTATTAGCTATATGATCTTGGGTATGGCAGAATTTTCTCTCCTACCAGCCAGCTCTCAAATAACCATACTGAGATTTACTATTAATTATAAATACTTGACCAATAGCTTGTTACTAACTAGCTTTTACAACTGAAATTAGCCCTTTTATTGTTTGTTTATTTATTTATTTATTATATTTATTATATTTATTTATTTATTTATTTTTAGTTTTTTGAGACAGGGTTTCTCTATGTAGCTTTGCACCTTTCCTGGAACTCACTTGGTAGCCCAGGCTGGCCTCGAACTCACATAGATCCGCCTGACTCTGCCTCCGGAGTGCTGGGATTAAAGGCGTGCACCACCACCACCCGGCTTATTTTGTTTTTTTGAGACAAGGTTTCTCTGTGTAGTTTTGGTGCCTGTCCTGGATCTCACTCTGTAGACCAGGCTGGCCTCACAGAGATTTGCCTGGCTCTACCTCCCAAGTGCTGGAATTAAAGGCAGGTGACACCGCAGCCAGCTATCATGTGGCTTGGTACCTTTTTTCCGCATGGCAAGTTCATCTTACTTCTCTCCACTTCTTCTAGTGACTATGTTCTTCTTCATCCCAAAGAGCTCTCTCTTTGTTCACAAGTTCCTGACATCTTCCTGCCTATGTATTGACCATTTAGCTCTTTATTAAACCAATGAGAGCAACACATCTTCACAGTGTACAAAAAGATTGTTCCACATAACTTGGAAAATTTTATTTTTTCCCTGAATCATGGTTTTCTAATTTTTTAAAATGTGATTCATAATACCTACTTTATGGCATTAAATGAGGTAATACATACAGAGTTGCTTCTAGGGTGTGTGGGAGCCTTGGATCTGTAATGTGTGTGTGTGTGTGTGTGTGTGTGTGTGATTTTGCTCAGAGAATCTGTCTGTTTACTTTTTTATTGCTATGATAAACACAACAATCAAAGGCAAACTGTGGGAGAGGAGCTCATTTTATATTTTATATGTGTATGTAAATAAAATTTTATATGTGTATATAAACAAAACAAAACATTTAAAATTATACTCATTCCTATGGAGCAGTGATTTATTTTATTTTTTAAAGAATGAATCTAGTCTTTTGTGGCTGCAGGGGGATCCAGCCTCTAAGGACTGAAGCTCTTTCCCTTTGCCCAGGGCATTTTTCTTTTTCTCCATGTTTACACTTTAGCCAGTTGATTTCCATATGTTCAAAACAACCCGAAAAAGCTTCCAAAAATACAATGTCAAGTAAAATTTCTTGTTTCATCAGGTACCACAGTTTTCCAAGTTTCCTGAACCAAATTTTGCATAGGCTTTGTATCCTTGGGAGACTCTCAGACAAGATTCACATAGGGAAACAAGAGAAACAGAGGCTATCTTATCTGCTAAACAAAAGATGAATTAGTACTAGGTGCTACTCTCTGGAGCCAGGCCAGGAGTAGCCCAGAGGGAATGCTTCCACAGATCCCCCTTTCCTTTATACAAAAATTAATTATCCTGAAAGTTATTCAGCCTCACAGCATACATAGCCATTTTCTTATCTTTCTGTCTTACAATTCTGTGTAAGTAAACTAAAACACATTTTAAAGCCAACAAAGTTACTATTGCTAGGACAAGAGCAACACCTGGAACAGTGATTGTTTGAAGAGACTTTTTAATAGTGCTTTGGAAAAAGGTACTTGCATATTTGTTTCATATTTAATTGGTGCATATGAACTTTTCATAGTGTTTAAGTTCTGGTTTTCCTTGTCCAATCTTTACACTCTTTATGTATGTTCCTTATTAACTGTACCTTTCCTAAACAACTTCTTTTTTCCCATAATCAATATGTACACATGCTGTGACTCTTTGAAACCTATTGGACTGGAGTGATACATAGCTTCTTGCTACTGCAGGTTCCCAACACTATGTATTTAGTTCTATCACTACTTATGAGACTTCATCTTGCAGGCGGCACCTGTGAGAACTGACTTCCAATTGCTCCCTTAGGCATTGTTGTTATAATTTGTCCTTTTTTATGGCCACAAATACGTTTCTCAAGATATGTGAGAAAATGTAAACACAGCATAAATGTGAAGCAACACAGTGTCAACAAAGATTTCTTTGAACTCTTCCGGCTTTATTCCTCCATTCCTACAGTAGTGTGATATCTTTTAATTTTAACAACATCCCTTCCTTCCATGCACTAATGGCAGACAGAAGGATAAGATGAATTTTTGTAGGCTGATTGTAGTGCTATTTATGAACAGAATATATACCACCTATTCTGTATTGCTTAAGACTTCCAAGATAATGTAGGTTTTTTGTTTGTTTGTTTGTTTGTTTGTTTTTAACTGGAGCACTGGGTTCCCTAGCCAGCTCTGGGAAAAAGAAAAGAGAACATAATGTTAGTATATCAATATATTGAAGATAAGAAAAGATAATGATCAGAAATGTCCTTTGGCATTGCAGAGCAACAGGTTAAAAAGCCCTTAGAGGACATAAGATGACTGTCTGACACTTGGCACAAAACCTATGAAGAGGGTTTTGTTACTACTTTTGGAAAGCTTTGAGAATGTTCATAGGGTAAAGCATCTTCATTCACTATAAATGGGAGGTGACACTGTGGTCAGAATACAGATGGGTAAGAGCCAATGCAAAAGCTCATGTAGAGTTCAAGGCCACATGATAGTGGTAATCATTAGTATCCCTAGAACTCTGAATTTGTGGTGGTCCATTCTTGCTACTGATGTTTCATAATACCATATATTTAATTCTATCACAACTTGTGAGACTTTACCATGTGTAGGACACTTGTGAATACCAGCTTCCAATTACTGTCTTAGAAACTGGTACATATTTTAAAAATATGAAAAATTTTACAGACCAGCAGGAGTAGATTACTTTCTAGGCATCTCTTGGGACTTAAAGCCAAGCTGTGAGATCCCAAGACAACCTTAAGGCACAAATGTTATCTTCAACTAGTGTGCTAGGTAAGCAGAGACTAATGGAGAGAAACTAGGCCTAGGAATCATGTAAGTCCTAGTTCAGGCTCACAGTTCTCTGTTCACAATGTGCTTCCATCTCTGAATGGTCCCAGTTACCAGAGTAAGACTTTAAGAGAATTTAATGCAGTAATGCAGTCCAAAACATGGGACCTGCTGAAATGTTCCGCCTTCTCTAGGATAGTAATGAATAAATACCTGATGATTACATTTAGGGATCACATAGATAACCACAAGATTTTCTTTCCATTTCAAGATTTTTTACTAAATCACACCTGCAAATGTGCTTTCCTCACAAAATGTTATGTTTATAGATCCCAGAGATGAGCTCCTGATAGCCTAGTAAGGCATTATTCAATCTAATACACTATATTAGTTTATAGAATTACATATATATATAAGTGTATATACACATAAAACTAGAATATCAATTTGTAAGAGAAATAACAATATTTCATAGACTCAGGTTGGTATTATCTTGTTGATAGTTCTTTTACAGGAACTCAGAATTGCTGCTGGGTGAACCTGGAAAAAACAAAGTGGAGGAAGTGGGCTTTATTCCAAATGATACTGTCTGGAGCCTAGTGTGGTTTTTCTCTGGTACAGGATTAACTATTTAAGTAGCCCAGATGTATGGATCTTCTCTCAGATTCTCTTTACTGCAAATAGGGCTGGAAATGCATGAACAGACATCTGTGTGGTATATTGAGCATGAGCACAAAACGTTTCCTTAGGAAGATTGCCCAAGTGCTACTGTTTGTGGTACCCAGAAGAGAGGTCTAACAGTGTTTCATAGGAGGTAAGGTATGAAACATAGGAGTGGTGAGATGTTTTCAACTCCACCTTTAAGCAAAGGAGCAATTACTTCCATCAGGGATCCAAAATGTCACATTTCTGATAATAGACTAGCTTCTAGCCAAGAAGGTACTGAATTGTGTTGCAAGGAGTCAGAGAGAAATAAGTGACAAATAAATAAATGAGTGAAGAACAGGAACTTTAGCATATGTCATCCCCCTAGGGTCATTAGCAAAACTGAAAGCCCATATTTTGTAAAGCTTCTTGCCAGGAGGACTTAAAAACTTCTTATTGAGAAGCTTTGTTTAATGGAAGAACAAATGATACTCAAGGTGGCTCTGGGTGACTGAGAACTGAGGGCTGAGCAAGCACAGCTGCCAACTGCGTTTTAATGAGCCATGAAGGGACAAACAAGCAGAATGAGGTGGAGACAGGTGAAAGAGGCTAGAAAATTGCCCATGTATTCAAGGGCTTCCATTTGGGGAGCAAATGGGTTTTCTGCACTTAGCTTTAATCATGCTTTGTTGGCCAGATGCTCACTTCTCTTCTTTGCCAATTCAGTAGTGATGTGACATCTACTGAGAGGAAAGTCGGCTCCCACCTCTCCTGCTTCAGTTTCTTATACTTCCCTCCTTGTGTTAATGTATTTTGACTAGAGGAGCCATTTGACCAAAGATTTTATACAATTTATTATATTGTTATATAGTTTTGTTTGATTGAATTGTTTAGGTATCTCTTCTCCAAGTTGTATCTAAATTTCTGATATCTAGTAGTATGACACAACATCCCTCACCCTGCATATACATTCATGTATTCATAACAGGGCTTGAAATACAGAAAGTGCTAGAGATTGTTTCAAATTACCTGAATATAAAGAAGACATATTTAACAAAATTCTCTTCACTGTAAGCAACATTATCTTCAGTATAGTGAAAGTAAATTTGACTGGTAAAATCTTTACTGGCGTGTAGCATTTTGTAGCTATTAAAAATAAAGAACTGGGGCGGGAGGGGGGAGGACAGGGGAACCCATGGCTGATGTATAAAATTTAAAACACATAATAATAAAGAAAAAATACCACTAAAAAAAAAGAACTGAATTATTTGAACAGACAAAAATTATAATTGACATTTTTCACTGGTATGTTGGCAAAGACTTAAATATTACGGTCACACAACATTTCTCTTTCAGGAAAATTTGCTGTATATACATCAGCAAATTAGTGGCAACAGAGATGGTTAACCTGATTGTGAAAATATCTATACTATATAATTTTGACAATTTGAGGGTACTCATTAAATAAGATTCTGCATTTAATAATATGTTTTATATTTTCAACAGCAGCATACTTTCTTTCTTATGAAGGCATAGTCTATGAACATGATGTTAATGGATCTGATATTTAAAATGAGATTCCTTAGTCAAACATAACTTAAAACAAATATCTTAGTACTTTTTATAAATTAAGTACATTTTGATTCACCAAAGGAAATTTCTTTTGTCATGTTTGTCAAATTATTTCAAATCATGGTTTGAGAAACAGAACATCTAAGAAATGAATAGATAAGCACTGATTCCATACAGGCTACAAGATAAAGGACTAAAATCTCTGAACTTTCGATAACCTGAGTTGGTATTTCACATTCTATAGTTACTTACTTCCTTGCTTATTTGTTTGATAAATAATCCCAGCTTATTTGAATTATCTATTATGAAATAATCATAGTTTCCACAGTAACAACTTTCAGTTATCCTTCTTACATGCACCAGGTATTCTTCCATGAAGAAGGGTCATGTATTCCTCCACCCTCAGAATCTGGAATGGGACTGTGATTCACTTTTCACTAGTAGAATGTGGTGGATATTGTGCTGGGTGACTTATAAGAAGGCTTGCTGCTTCTACATATACTGTTCTAGTCAGTGTTCTATTGCTTAGAACAGACACTATGACCACAGCAATTCTTATAAAAGTAAGCATTTAAATTGGGATTGACTAGAGTTTCAGAGGTTAAGTCCATTATTGTCATGGCGGGGAGCAGAACACAGGCAGACATGGTGCTGGAAAAGGGGCTAAGAGTTCTACATCTGGGTCAACAGACAGCAGGAAGAAAGAGAACTGCTGGGCTTCTGAAACCTCAAAGCCCATCCCCAGTGACACACTTTCTTCAACAAGGCCACACCTGCTCCAATAATATTTCTACTTCCTAAACATTCAGATATATGATCCTATGGGTACACTCTTATTTTAACTACCATATTTCACCCCCTGGCCCCCATATGCTTGTAGCCATATCATAATGCAAAAAATGCATTCAGTCCAACTTCAAATGTCCCTATAGTCTGTAACAGTCTCAACACTGTTTAAAAGCCCAAAGTTGAAAGTTTCTTTTGAGACTCATGGTAATCTCTTAACAGTAACCCCCAGGAAAATCTAAATCCAAAAACAGATCACATACTTCCAACATACAAGGACACAGAACATGTGTTATCATTCCAAAAGGGAGGGAAGGGAACATAGTAAGGAAATACTGGACCAAAGCAAGACCTGAAACTGTCAGGACAGCTCCTAATTCTGCATCTCCATTTCTGATACCAAATGCTCTTCAGATCTCCAGCTTCTTTCAGCTTTGTTGACTGCAACACACTTCTTTCTCTTGGGCTGGTCCCACTTCCTGCTAGCAGTTCTCGTTGGAAGGTATCTCATGACTCTGGCATCTTCAACATGGGATCTCCAAGGAAACCCAGGCTTCACCTTCATAGCTTCATGCAATGGCCTCTCTGGGTCTCCATTCAGGGTCACCCCTGACATGTGCCTGGCCTCAGAGGCTTTCCTTCATCATAGAGGGAGGGTCCATAATTCCTTTCTTTTTATCCTTGAGTCTAAAGCCCAAACCACATGGCCAAAGCTGCCAAGTTCTTCTGCTTTCTGGGGCTGGAACTTGGCCCCCTAGTTCAAGTACATTTTCACCAGCTTTCTGTTTTCAATGGTTTCTTTCCTTCAGTGCTTAAGCTTTTCTTTTGTTCCTTTTCACAAGTTGGAAGCTTAGCTGAATGGGGTCTTGCCTTGAGACTACCACTCCCTTTATTCCGTTTAGCCTTGGGCTTCTCATTAAACTTTTTATGTCCTTGAACACTAGATTTAGCTCCATTAAACTTCCTGGTGCTCCTTTTATCCTCAAAAGTTATGTTTTCTATTTATCTTTATCCAGCTTGCTCCTTTACAGATCTGCGTAAGAGTGATTGTTAAAAACTGCACAACACAATCTGTGTCTTAACATCACCTTTGCCAGTATCATTAATCTAAAAATACTTCAACTTAGCTTTAGGTAGATTTTTTTGATAAGGGCAGAAATTAGCCACATTCTTGACCAAAGTATCACAAGAACAGTCTCTAAACCACTTACTAACATTCTTCTCTTCCAAAACCTCTTGAACTGGGTCCTCATAATCTACATTACTTTCAACACTGTTAGTATGGCCCATTAAGCCTGGCTTTAAGCATTCAACTGCTAACTCAAAGTTCCAAAGTCCACATTTTCCAACAAACAGTATGATCAGGTCTGTCATAGCAATACACCACTCCTAGCACCAACTTCTGTTTTAGTCAGTGTTCTGTTGCTATGAAGAGACATGGCCATAGCAACTTTTTTTTTCTTTTTAAAAAATTATTTATTTCCTAGCTGCAATTTTCCCTCCCTCCTCTCTTCCCAGTACCTCTCCCCATCCTCTCTCTGTTCCCACCCCCAATGCACTCTTCCTCCATTTCTGTTTGGGCAAGGGCAAGTCTCCCATGAGTATCAACAAAACAAGATATATCAAGTTGCAGTAAGACTAAGCACCTCCCCATGTATTAAGGCTGGACTCAGTGACCCAGTACAAGGAGTAGGGTCCCAAGAGCCTGTAAAAGAGTCAGAGACAGCTTTTAGACAGACTCCCTTTGTTAGGAGTCCCCAAAGAGGACCAGGCTGCTCAACTATAATATATATGCAGAGTGCCCAGGTCAGTTCCATGCAAGCTCCTTGGTTGTCAGTTAAGTCTCTGTGAACCCCTATGAGCCCAGATTAGTTGATTCTATGAGTTTTCTTGTGGTGTCCTTGACCCCTCTGGCTCCTACAATCCTTTCTCCCTCTCTTCTGCAGGATTCCCAGAACTCCACCTAATGTTTGGCTGTGGGTCTGCCTCTGTTTCCATCAGTTACTGGATGGAGCCTCTCTGATGACAATTGGATTAGGCACCAATTATTTTGGGTTTAGGGATATCCAAATGAAAATAACATGGTTTTCAAGACCCTAGTGATCTGACACTTAGCTTTCCTTCTAGCTGTTTTCTCTCTTATTTTCTGTAGTCCAGCTGTGCCAATGTTTTTGGTGCTTTCAATTGCCCTAGCATTTCTAGAGGCCTATTACACAACCTGTTCATTGTTGAGAACATTGTTTCCTTTTTCCACATACCTCAGACCTCTTGCCAGATTTTCGGTTTCTTAGCAAATCCTCATAGAAATGCTTTTTTACAACAGAGTGTTAGCCAAAAGAAGGCCCCAGGGTAGAAAGGAAGATACACGCAGGATCTTTTCTTATATGTCAGTGCTTCATAGCTTCATAGCTCATATGTGCATGTGTGTGTGTGTGTGTGTGTGTGTGTGTGTGTGTGTGTGTGTGTGTGTATGCATCTCATAAGTTACTCAGAGATCAAAGATGTAAAGATGTGTACTTATAAACACATCTTCATTTCAACATCATGACCAAGCTCTTGGTCTTTGAAACTGACTTGACTTGACTTTGTAACATAAAGGAAAAAATTCAGTCCCTTCATTGTTGCCTTTGGCCCTGGGATCAAGGAGTTGCTATTTTTGTAGGCTCTGGAGAGTAGAAACAAAGAAGCTCACTCTTTATGTGTTTGTGACTACTCAACTCCAGTAGCTGATGATTAGTTGTAAATTTAGAACTAACCAAATCTGTGTTGAACAAATATACTATTCTCCCCAGTCTAATATTTAGTGCTTACATATTTTCTCCTTTTCAAAAAACTGTGACAGACTCTAACTGTTGCTCAACTTGGGATTTTAGAAGTAACTTGTTAAAGCTCCTGAGCAATTCTGACTGACTGATACTCTGTTTCATCAAACTTACCATTTCCGTGACGGTTTATGTCTTAGACTTCTCCTGAATTATTTCTACAGTCTAATATTTAAACTTCCATTTATGGGAAGACGTTTTGCTAAGTGAAACTCTATTCAGATAAGTCACATGAGCCACATTGCTAAGTTATGACTACAGCTTCACTTGTTGCAGAACTGCCCAAGGCAGGAAAATAAATGACAGCAATCTTTTCCAGAAATGAGAGAATGGAGCAAAATCTTTAGATTCATTAGATATTAGCAGTCAATCATTTACATTGGGGGACTTATTTCATGATGAAAACATACTGTTAGTAAGGCTAAAACCATCCCCAGCACCTGTGTGTCATTGTATAATAAGTAACATCCATATTAGTTGCTTGGTTTACTACTTCAGTAAGTACTATAAGCAATATATTTATAGCTATATAAAATGTTTTAATGCAGGGTGTAGAGGTACATGCCTTTTGTTCCAGTACTCAGGAGGCAGAGTCAGGCAGATCTCTGTGAGTTCAAGGCTAGCCTGGTCTATGAAAAAAGTTCCAGGCCAGCCAGAGCTACAGAGTGAGACCCTATCTCAAAACCTAACAGAAATGCTTTCACTATATAGGTTAAGTTGTATCTCTGTTATATCTGTCTTCATTTTCTTTCATTTGTAAAGGGATTGGTGAATCTATACCTATACCTATGGTTTCTGTAACATGAGTCTGTTGTGTGGAAGATGACATTAAGTATTTAGATGTAAAGCTGTCTTTGGAACAGTTAATAAATGAGTCATTCACAACACATGTACTTTATTACAGTCATGATGTATGTGTCATCTTCTGATTGAATGGCTGGACTGAAGTCAACTGTGAACTTGCTTTTCTACATCTACTGAAACATTCAGGCCAGAGTCCTCAGTTCTTACAAACACGTGTAAGTATGCCTACAACATGGCATCTAAAATACAAGCTGCTGTAAGCATGAAAGTAGGTAATCAGCTTCTTGTAGTGTATGGATTTCTGGGTGGGACACAAACTGGTTTCTGCTGGCTAAGGTGTAGAGCTTAAATCCACAGGCTGGAATCACTTTCAGCCTGAAAAGGTGTCATCAGAATTTGGCAGGAGACAGTAAGAAACCATGGACAGAGTATTCTCGAATGTGGTTTTATGCTTGCCAAGTCATCACACACAGGTAAAGGTAACAGAAACATATTTTCCCTGAAGGTAAGCTTTTGTTACCAATAGCAACAGAAAAACAAGACTGGAGTCATTGAGACAAATAAGCACAGGTAATCACGATGCCACTGGAAGCAGGGATGGTTCCAAGCTTCAGGTTACAGGTATGATTTTCTGTGAGGCCAAAAAGGGTGTATCATTGCTTCAGATTCCAGCTCTGAGGACAGCTTTTAGAAACTAGGAATAATATCCTTTATAGATTTAAATTTCACCATGGCCATGAAGTTGCTTTTGGTTTTATGGTGTTTCACCCAGAATATGAAAAAAAGACCAGTAGACTCTCTGAAGAGTTTATAATAAATCAGACGATGGAAAAGATTGGTTTGTGATTTCTGTTCATTCTCCTTGAATTAGGAATTGAATGAGTCCTCAGTCCTTCAGGCACTGAAGGTCAGGCTAGACAAGCAATGACATTTCCAGGAAATGAGTAATAGAATCATCAAGGGACTAATTTCTGGAGGCCTAAAGAAAATTCTCATGTAGAACCTGTATGTGGGGTTTCCCCCATAAAAGGTTTCAGGGAGTTCCAGAGGCATGTGCACACTTGAAACGAAAGTAGCCATCCAATGAAAGCTTGCTCTTAAGGTTCTGCCAAGCTCTTTCAGCTCTCACCTCAGGTTTCCCCACAGTGTGGCTTGTCCTTTACATTTCTTCTCTCTTACTGTTTCTTCTCTTCCTTCCTTCCCATTCTAAAGCCGTACCTCCATAATCTTAGTGTCCACACACAAACCTCCCAATTATTATGAAAGGATTACTTAGAATGCTCCTTTCCTGGAAATCATGAAAAGTGATAATTGCCCATGTTCTCTATAAAAACACACCCAAGCTATAGCCAAGGAGAGTTAATACAAAGTACGGCTGCAGAGAGAGCTTTTATAATTCATTAAAATCATGTGCTCTGTTTATGATAGATTAGCTGTTGCAATAAAATTAAGTGATTTGGCTTCATTCATTCAAAAACTTTAGTATATTTTTACTATATGCCAGATATGATGGAAATATTATGACAATTCTATAATACTATTCACTTCCTACAAATATTTTATGGTTTCATGAAAGAGATAGTTAAGAAAAACAATTATTATATAGTGATAGAAAGACCATGAAATTATATATTCAGTTTGTGTGCCATGGGTAGTTAAGTCAGGTTGCTATGAGTTGGGTGCCATCTCCTGTAGTCTTGAATGAAAAGTTATGGTTAATGATGAGGATTGGGGAGATAGCTCATTCAGTAAAATACTTGCCTTGTACAATCATGAGAGTCTGAGTTAGAGCTCCAGAACTCATGTTTAAATAAAAAGCTGAATATGACAATACACACTTATCCCAGTCCTGTGGAAGCTCATGGGCCAGCCATCTTGGTCTATTTCACAAGTTCCAGGGCAGTGAGAGACCCTAGAAAATGTGAAAGACACTTGAGAAATGACACCTTACATTGTCCTTTGGCCTCTAACATGCACATGCACACACAAAAAGTAATGAGGAGGCTGTATATTGCTCCCTGCTCCCACTCCGTCTCTTTGTCTTTCTCCTTCCTAGTTTAGCTACCTTTTGAATTGTTCAGTTTTTATCTTTCCCACTGTATTATAAGCTACATGAAGGATTGTTCTGTTTATCAAAGTAGGTCTATTACTCAGCACAGTGCCTCATGCATAGGAAGAATAGAATAAATGCTGTATGAATCAGTAGTTAAAGAGATGTTGAACTCAAACACATAATGCAAAAATTATCCAGGAAACTGCAAGAAATGCAGTGCAAAGTATATGTGGAATGAAGTGGGAACTGAAACTAAAGGGCTGAGCAGGGGTTTTTTAATCCAGTATTTGTGCCTACAAACATTATTAAAGGCCATCAGATGCTGTTATTGATGTGTGTGCATGTGTGTGTGATTATGCACATGTATGTACTAGTGCACATGTACTTGTATATTATTGCATTCAGATGCCAAAGAACAACATCTGATGTTTTCCTCTATCACTCTAACCCTAGTTTTTGAGACACGGTCTTACACTGAACCTAGGGTTCATGAATTGGCTAAGATGACTGGCCAATGGACTCCAGCAATACACCTGTGTCCTCTCCAGTAGTGGAGTACAGACGTGTGTACATGCGTAGCTTTTACATGGATGCTGGGGATCTGAACTCAGGTCCTCATATTTGTGGGGCAGGCCTGTTGCTGCCTGAGCCATCTCCACTGTCTACCATTGCAAACTTTAAATAGAAATGACAAACTTAGACTTGTTTCATTGGAAGACCATTGTTTTGGTATTGGGGAGGGAGATTGACAAGAGCAAGCCTTTGTTACAGTTGGCATGCTGTCTGTAATGTTCAGCGAGAGCACACACAGGGTAGCATCAGAGGGACAGAGATAAAAGTATTAAGAAATACTGACAAATGAAAATTCAAGGGACCTGGAAGTCACTGAATGTTGGTGACTGTGTGATGAGTGCAAGCTGCTGAGAGACATATGACAGAAGGTTCAAGCAACAACAGCTTGGTTTTCTTATCTATAACCAGCTCAAATGCAACAGCAAATATGTGTGTGTCCTCTGCACAAGGGTGATTTGAAGGACTCAGAATTTTGCTGAGAATGATGCATTTTTGAAGATAATGAGTAGAGTTTTTTCCTCTCCCTGACAACAATATATTTTTTGCATCACTGTTTCTCTAAATCTCCAACAATAACTGGGTATCCTACAACTCAGTTCAATTTTTACAGTAACTACCCAGAGCTAGTAGCTTCAGACTCCAAAGATTTAAGAGCATTGGGTATGCAGTGTACCCACACTTCTAACTGGTTGTGAAGTCTGAGATTCCTATGACTTTCATTCTTAAGTGTCATGATTTGCCTAACAATGCACAGAACTCAAGAAAGTGCTGTATTTACGATTCTAGTTTATTCTAAAGGGTGCAAATGAACAGGCAGATGAAGAGATATGTAAAATGAGGTCTATAAGGGATCTCTGAAGCCTTTATCATCATTGAATTGAGATGTCCTTCTAGCATGTGATTATGTGTGACAACTCAGAAGCTTTACAAATAACTTTGTTTAGCAAAGTTTTAAAAAAATTTTATTTTACACCCCAACCTCAGTTTTTCCTCTCTCCTCTCAGTTCCTACCCCCTCCCCACCTTCACTCAGCATCCCTGCTCATCCACTTCTCCTCTGTTTCTATTCAGAAAAGTGCAGGCCTCCGTTTAGAGGATTTTTGTAGTTGTTTCTTTAAGTAAACATGTATTGGTGAAATTATTAAGGCCATGTAATTAAAAGGGAGGTTTATATTGTGGGGTAGCTTACAAATGAAGGGATGGGTTGCAGGGTCTGGGAAAGGTATGGCACAGTCCGGTGGTGTTCTCTGGATAACTCTGCTCAGTCTACCTCCAGCATCCAGGGTCCTGGAACCAAGAGAAGCCTCTCCTCTTGATCCTGGATCTTCAGCTTCCTCCCTCAGCCCTGCCTTGTGGGTGTGACCATTACTGAAGCCTCAATGGGGGTTGGAACTTCCAGGCCAAGGCTGGAATGGCTACCCACTACATCCATGATTATTAAATCACTGGCCATGGTGATTAATTATAATTAATCAATTAAAAATTAATGAAATATCCATTTCTTATTCCCTTCCTCATGGTTTAGGGTAAAGCTGAAAATTCCAAGCTTCTAATCAACTCTAGGCTTTTCTTGTGACCAAGCCCCATTTTGAAAGTATTTAGGCCCACCAAGATTCATGCTATTAGAACAAAAAACACTTGAGGCAGGAGATATGGCTCTGTAGTTAAGAGTGCTTACTGCTGCTGTGGCATGTTCTGTATGTCAAATGTGTTGCTCTGACTGGTTAATAAATAAAACACTGATTTGCCAGTAGCCAGGCAGGAAGTATAGGCAGGACAAGCAGAGAAGAAAATTCTGGGAAGTGGAAGGCTGGGATAGAGAGATGCTGCCAGCCACCGCCATGACTACCAACATGTAAGGTACCAGTAAGCCACATGGCAACTTATACACTAATAGATATGGGTTAATTTAAGATATAAGAACTAGATAACAAGAAGCCTGCTGCGGCCATACAGTTTGCAATATAAGTCTCTGTGTGTTTACTTGGTTGGGTCTGAGTGGCTGTGGGACTGGTGGATAAGAGAGATTTGTCCTGACCATGGGCCAGGCAGGACGAGGAAAACTCTAGCTACATACTGCTCTTGTAGAGGAACTGGGTTTAATTCCTAGCACTCACATGGCAGTTCACAACACTCATAACTCTAGTTCTATGGGGTCTAGCACCCTTTTCTGGCCTCTTCATGCTCCTGCAGGGATATGGTGTACAAATGTGTACACACACACACACATACACAAACTTTTAAAAGACACCATTATTGCCTCTATCACTTTGGAAATGCTATGTAGTTTCTAGCTCTGTGCTAGGAATGGAGACCAAAAATCAAATATATATATTTATTTAATAACACAGCCCAGAAGAACAATGTGAGTCTGTGTAGTGGTTCTGAGAATCTAAGACTTAGAGCCTCGTTGCACCCCATCAGCTGCAGCTAATCCAACTACCTCAATATTGGGGGTCACTTTTCTTCCCAGGTAACTGGAAACAGAAGACTGTTAAAGAGGTACTTTTGGAGGAAAAGTGAGTTAATCATTTTTAAAGACTTCCTTTCCTCAAGTTTCCCTTTGAGGTTTCATTTTGGGTGATATTTTTGTTTCTCAAAACTGCAGCAAATTCAAAGGTTACTCTGATGGGAAAAGAGAAAATTCTACCAATGATGGAATTTTTTGCCATATCTGGGCCTACCTCTGTATAGATAGTGATGCTTAGTATTTATATACTGTGTTCAAGCCAAGCCTTGACCTTGAGATTTTCCAAGCAATGTAAATTCATGAACCATGATCCTCCTGCAAGGTATCATGAGAAGACCATGAAGAGAGAAGCTACGGAGAGTTTAAAACTTAAGCTAATGCGTTTTCCTGATGTAAAGAAGCTCAAATAATCATCAAAAGCCACCTTCTAAAGCTCATTACACATTAGTCTGATTTTATGAGCAGAAGAGTGACCAATACCCATTCTAAAGCTATTTAGGGCACACCAAGAGTTGTCTTATTAGAACAAAAGACACTTGAGACTGTAGTGCTGATACAGTGGTTAAGAACAGTTTTTTTGGAGACCAACCCCCAGCTCCCATCCACCCTGGAACTCCCATCTGGACCAGAGGTGAGTGCCTGGGGTTATAGCCAGAGAGGCAACTGCCCCTGGGTCCCACAGGTGGACAAAGGTCATCCTGGGAGGACATGTCCAACTTGGCCCCAGTTTCCTGCCAATCGGCGGGCCCTGCGGGAAGGCTCCCCTTTTCCAGGACTGCAGGCAGACACTGCAGTCTCCACACCCTGCCCCCACACCCATTTGCACGAGACCCCAGCCAATTCCTCAGAATCAGAGACCATCCCCCAGCTTCCATCGTGCCCTGGAACTCCCATCTGGACCAGAGACCAGAGGAACTCCCATCTGGACAAGAGGAGCTCCCATCTGGACAAAATAAGGAGCCCCCAGGGACTTCCTGAGATTCAGAGTCCAGGCCCCCAGATCCTATCTAGCCAGCACTCTCATCTGGACCAGAGGTCCCATCTGGCCTAGTGCTTCCATCTGGACCAGAGAGAGGCTCCGTAAATCTGTCAGCTTTCTCTGGACCAAGTACACTGATAAGACCTAAGACCAAGAACGAACCCACAAGGAGATGGGCAGACATCAAGGCAGAAGTACATACAACAAAATAAAGAGCAAAACAGCATCACCAGAACACAGCCCTTCTCCAACAGCTAGACCTGAACATCACAGAATGGAAGAAGAAGAAGAAAATAACCTTATAAGTAACATCATGAGGAGGCTAGAGCCTTATATAGAAGAAATCAAAAATAAAGTGGAGGAACAGACAAACAAAAAATGGGAAGAACGCTGTAAAAAACTAGAGGAAAGGGCAATTAAAGCAGAAGAAAACAATAAGTCCCTGAAAGAAAATCATGAAAAAGCAAGGGAGATAGTCCAAGACCTGAAGAAGGAAAGAGAAAAAAAGAAGAAGACACTAGCAGAAGGAATGCTGGAAATAGAAAATCTGAGTAAACAAACAGGAACTTCAGAGGCAAGTAAAACCAACAGAAAGCAAGGGATGGAAGAGAGGGTCTCTGGTGTTGAAGATACGATAGAAGAAATAGATTCATCAGTCAAAGAAAACACAAAAACCAACAAAGCCATGACCCAAAATTTCCAAGAAATTTGGAACACCATGAAAAGACCAAACCTACAAATAATAGGGATAGAGGAAGGAGAAGAATACCAACTCAAAGGCACAGAAAATATATTTAACAAGATCATAGAAGAAAACTTTCCCAACTTAAAGAACAAAATGCCCATGAAGATACAAGAAGCCTATAGAAGACCAAACAGACTAGACCTCCAAAAAAAAGGCCCCTTGCCACATAATAATTAAACAACTAAACATACAGAATAAAGAAAGAATATTAAGGGCAGCAAAGGAAAAAGGCCATGTGACATATAAAGGAAAACCCATCAGAATAACACCTGATTTCTCAATGGAGACTTTGAAAGCCAGAAGGACCTGGACAGATATAATGCAGATACTAAGAGACCATGGATGCCAGCCTAGACTAATACACCCAGCAAAATTTTCAATCATCATAAATGGAGTGAACAAGACCTTCAAGACAAAACCAGATTTAAACAATACTTATCCACAAACCCAACCCTACAGAAAGCACTAGAAGGAAAATTCCAACCTAAGGAAGGCAGATACACCCATGAAAACACAGGCAATAGATAACACCACAGCAGTAAACCCCAAAGAAGAGAAGTACACACACACACTAAAACCAAAAAATAAAAATAACAAAAGGAATGAACAATCACTGGTCATTAATATCCCTTAATATCAATGGACTTCATTCACCTATAAAAAGACACAAACTAACAGAATGGATACAAAAACAGGACCCATCTTTCTGCTGCATACAAGAAACACACCTCAAATTCAAAGATAAACACCTCCTAAGAATAAAAGGCTGGGTAAAGACGTTCCAATCAAATGGTCTTAAGAAGCAAGCTGGTGTAGCCATCCTAATATCCAGCAAAATAGACTTCAAACTAAAATCAATCAAAAGAGATGATGAAGGACATTACATACTCACTGCAGGAAAGATCCACCAAGATGAAGTCTCAATTGTGAACATTTATGCCCCAAACACAAGGGCAACCACATATGTAAAAGAAACATTAATAAAGCTTAAATCACATATAAAACCCCACTCATTAATAGTGGGAGACTTCAACGCCCCACTTTCACCTCTGGACAGATCGGTCAAATTGAAACTTAACAGAGACATAATGGTCTTAACTGATGTTATGGCTCAAATGGACTTAATTGATATCTACAGAACATTCCACCCAAATAAAAAAGATTATACCTTCTTCTCAGCACCCCATGGAACCTTCTCTAAAATCGACCACATACTTGGCTACAAAGCAAATCTCAAGAGATACAAAACAATTGGAATAACCTCCTGTGTTCTATTGCACCACCATGGTTTAAAGTTAGATTTCAAAGACAAAACAACAACAACAAAAAAACTACAGAAATCCTACAATCTCATGGAAACTGAATAATGCTCAACTGAATCACCAATGGGTTAAGGAAGAAATAAGGAAAGAAATTAAAGACTTCCTAGAGATCAATGGAAATGAATACACCACATACCCAAACTTATGGGATATTATGAAAGCAGTGCTAAGAGGGAAATTCATAGCACTGAATGCCCACATAAAGAAGGTGGAGAAATCTCATGCTAGTGACTTGACAGCACACCTGAAAGCCCTTGAACAGGAAGAAGCAAAGTCTCCCAAGAGGAACAGATGCCAGGAATTATCAAATTGAGAGCTGAAATCAATAAAATAGAAATAAAGAGAACAATACAAAGGATTAATAAAACAAAGAGTTGGTTCTTTGAGAAGATCAACAAGATAGACAAGCCCTTATCCAAACTAACCAAAAGACAGAGAGAGAGCATCCAAATTAACAAAATCAGAAATGAAAAGGGGGACATAACAACAGACAATGAGGAAATCCAGAGAATCTTCAGGTCATACTTCAAAAACCTCTACTCCACAAAACTGGAAAATCTAAAAGAAATGGATAATTTTCCGGATAGGTACCACATGCCTAAGTTAAATCAAGACCAGATAAATCATTTAAATAGTCCAATAACCCCTAAGGAAATAGAATCAGTCATTAAAAGTCTCCCAACCAAAAAAAAAAAAAAAAAAAGCCCTGGACCAGATGGTTTCACTGCAGAATTCTACCAGATCTTCAAAGAAGACTTAATACCAATACTCAGAAGGACAAACATGGTATGTACTCACTCATAGGAGGATACTAGATGTAAAACAAAGATGACTAGACTGCTACACAACTCCAGGGAGGCGACCTAGAAAAGAGGACCCTAAGAAAGACACAGGGATTTCCTAATGGCAGAGAAATGTATGAGATCTACATGAACAACCTGGACATGAGTGGGGGTAATGAAGGGCAAAATTTGAGGAAAAGAGCTTAGGTTAGCAGGAGATCCCAGCTGGATCAAGAACAGGGAAGGAGAACAAGGAATAACTGACCATGAAAAATGAAGACCCCATGGGAATAGGAAGAAGAAAAGTGCTAGAGAGGTCTCCAGAAATCCACAAAGATACCTCCACTGTAGACTACTGACAATGGTTGAGAGAAAGCCCAAACTGACCTAATCTGGTGATTGGATGGCCAAACACTTTAACTGTCATGCCAGAACACTCATCCAATGATTGAAGGAAGTGGATGCTGAGATCCTCGGCCAGGCCCCAGGTGGAGCTCCAGGAGTCCAATTGGCAAGAAAGAGGAGGGATTGTATGAGCAAGAATTGTTGAGACCATAATTGGAAAAAGCACAGGGACAAATAGCCAAACGAACATATCATGCCCTCTGGATAAGTGAGACAGTTGAATAGGTTGAAGTGTTTGGGAGGTGCCCAGGCAGTGGGACCCGGACCTGTCCTTAGGTTATGAGCTGGCTGTTTGGAACCTGGGGTTTATGCAGTGACACTTTGCTCAGCCTGGGAGGAGGGGACTGGATCTGCCTGGACTGAATATACCAGGTTGAGCTGAATCCCCAGGGGAGTCTTTGTCCTGGAGGAGATGGGAATGGGGGGGCCTAGGGTGAATTTGGGGGGGGGGCCAGGAGGGGTGAGGATAGGGGAACCCATGCTTGATATGTAAAATTAAATTATAAAATAAAAAAAAAATTTAGAAAAACTTCTTAAAATGAATTACAGAGAAATTCAGAACCAGACAGAAGACATTAAAGGTGAACCTCTCTCAGCATTGAATTATATGATTGTAGAGAAACACCCTAATACTTCCAGACAGCAAATATTTATTTACCTGGTAATCTTACAGGAATAGCCAAATGCTCCAGGCTGTGCATAAGCTAACTGGACACCAGTGGAAATGTAAGATTTGAGGAGATCTAAAGAAGCTATATTCTCATATGGTATGCATCCTCCATTTGTAAAGCAGATGTTAAAGTCGTGTTCAACTTGTAATAGAATTATCCCTCAGGGCTGGAAAAATTTGGTTACAGCTATGTTGGAAGCTGGTCCACAGTTACAATGGATGAACTTGTGGAAACAGGAGGCAAAGACTATAGAACAATGATGTAGGGCTAGAGGTATTGAAATTTCCCGAAATAAACTTCTTGGAGAAGGCGATTATGCTGATGTACAAAGACAATCTTTATATAATGACCATACTGTAATTCCATGCCACATGGAAGCCATAAATGTGTGGGATAGAATTGAAGAAACAGTGAAGAAAATTTAGTTATTTACCAAAGTTATTCAGGCCTCAAAAGAAAACTTCGTGGATTTATTTCTTCTTCTTCTTCTTCTTCTTCTTTTTTTTTTTTAAAGATAGGGTTTCTCCGTGTAGCTTTTTTTGCACCTTTCCTGGAACTCACTTGGTAGACCAGGCTGGCCTTGAACTCACAGAGATCCGCCTGCCTCTGCCGCCTCCCGAGTGCTGGGATTAAAGACGTGCACCACAATCACCCAGCGGATTTCTTTTTTTAAAGTTTATTTTATTTATTTTTTTTTTCTCAGAAAAGTCTCTTTTATAGTGGTGCTTGGACATAAATATTTACTGTTTTCAATGTGCTTTTCTCTTTCTTGCTAGTAGTGTCTCATGTATCAAGTACAGTGTTTTTCTACATTAGATTATATATTCTTTCACAAAAGATGGATGTGATGTTCCTTCACATCTATTAGGTATTTTTTTACATTTCTTTTTTTGTTTGTTTGTTTTGTTTTGTTGTTTTTTGCTTTGTTTTGTTTTTTAATTTGTGTTTTAATTTTACACAACAGCCATGGGTTCCCCTGTCCTCCCCCCTCCCACCCCCACCCCCACCTTTCCTCCATCCCATCTACAAGCAGTCTACAGATTCAACGCAATCCCCATCAAATTACCAACACAATTCTTCACAGATCTGGAAAGAATAATACTCAATTTCATATGGAAAAACAAAAAACCCAGGATAGCCAAAAGAATCCTGTACAATAAAACAACCTCTGGAGGCATCATGATCCCCGACCTCAAGCTCTACTATAGAGCTACAGAAATAAAAACAGCTTGGTACTGCCATAAAAACTGACATGTGGACCAATGGAATCGAATTGAAGACCCTGACATTAACCCGCACGCCTATGAACATATAATTTTTGACAAAGAAGCCAAAAATGTATAATGGAAAAAAGAAAGCATCTTCAACAAATGGTGCTGCCATAACTGGATGTCAATGTGTAGAAGGCTGCAAATAGATCCATATCTGTCACCTTGCACAAAACTTAAATCCAAGTGGATCAAAGACCTCAACATAAATCCAGTTACTCTGAACCTGACAGAAGAAAAAGTAGGAAGTAGTCTTGAATGCATTGGCACTGGAGATCACTTTGTAAATATAACACCAGTAGCACAGACATTGAGAGAAACAATCAATCAATGGGACCTGTTGAAACTGAGAAGCTTTTGTAGAGCAAAGGACATGGTCAACAAGACAAAGCGACAGCCTACAGAATGGGAAAAGGTCTTCACCAACCCCACATCTGACAGAGGGCTGATAGCCAGAATATATAAAGAACTCAAGAAATTAGACATCAAAATGCCCAACAGTCCAATTAAGAAATGGGCTATAGAACTAAACAGAGAATTCTCAACAGAGGAAGTTCAAATGGCTGAAAGACATTTATTTTATTTTTTAAATTTATTTATTATGCATTCATTCAGTGTTCTGTCTGCATGTATGCCTGCATATCAGAAGAAGGCACCAGATCTCATTACTGATGGTTTTGATCCACCATGTGGTTGCTGGGAATTGAACTCAGGTCCTCTGGAAGAGTAGCCAATGCTTTTAACCTCTGAGCCATCTCTCCATCCCCCTTCATAGATTTCTTACAAAGACTGTCTTCAGCAGTAAATAGAATGATGCCAATATCAGAAGCTAGACAGATAATAATTGAATCTCTAGCTTTTCAGCATGCCAATGCAGCATGCAAAAGGGTAAATAGGCCATTAAATGCAAGATCAGCAAATAATATTGAATTGCATGACCATGATGATAAGTGGATAGGAGAGGTGATTTCAAGAAGGTTGAAGGAAAATAATGTCAGATGCCTTAATGGCAGTAAACAATGCCACCTAAAAAGGGACTAAAAATAGGCATTCCCAGAAATAATGTTTCTTCAAGGGAGAATGGCAACAGAACATATCTTCTTTCTGAATTATGCAGAATGTGTGGTGAAGGCAAACATTGGACTAAGGAATGTAGATCAACAAGGGACAGACAAGGCAATCCTTTCCCTTTGTCATCAGGAAACTCCTTGGGGGGCCTCTCAGAGGCCCCCATGGCAAATTCAGTTCAATCCTTTCCTTCCAGTGTAGAAGAAACTCATTCTCAGAGCAATTAAATAACCAAATGCCTGTTCTAATAAACCATACTGCTCGGGGTGATAGAAGAGCTATAGCAGAGAAAAGAGAAAATTCAGGAGAAACCATAAAGTGAATTTTTTGGAAACTTCTATAAATGAACAAAATTAAAAAATGAGTAAATGACATTCTCTTGGAAGGTTTGGTAGACTTAGGCGCAGACATCACAATAATTGCAACAGAATTTTCGTATCCAAATTGGCCTCTTCAGGAGGTAAATGTTCAGCTGTCAGGGATTGGAACATTATCTCAAGTGAAATAGAGCACAAAATGGGTCAAATGTACAGGGTCAGAAGGACAGAGAGGAAAATTAAAGCCATTTGTGGCTAAAACAGCTATAAATTTATGGGGCTGTGATCTATTACAACCATGGAATACCAAGATTAACATACCTCTAACCTAAGAAACAAACCATAAACTAACACATGTTTCTGTAGCACGAATCTTAAAAGTTCCTATTAATAAAATCAAACCTTAAACCAGGTATTGGGGTGAACACTGCAAGATCAGAGAAGCAGAACAAGCCACAGCCACCTTACCTCGCCAATTCCTCAGCTGATCCTGTTTCCTCAGCCTGGAATCCTCTGAGTCCTTATCCAGGTTGAGTCTTAGCTGAACTGTGTTGCTCAAAACCTAAAAGCTTAACCAGTCTAAAAGCTTCTAGTTTCTGGTCTTCATGCTTTATATACCTTTCTGCTTTCTGCAATCACTCCCTGGGATTAAAAGCTCACTTCCTGGGATTAAAGGCTCTTTTTACCATGCCTGGCTGTTTCCAGTGTGGCCTTGAACTCACAGAGATCCAAGAGAATCTCTGCTTCTGGAATGCAAGGATTAAAGGTGTGAGTACCACCATTTTCTGTCCTCTATGCCTGTCTAGTAGTTGTTCTGTTCTCTGACCCCAGATGAATTTATTAGGGTACACGATATATTTTGGGGAACACAATACCACCACATATTTCTGAGGGAGTATTAGAAGATATTAGAAGGAACAGTCACCAGCCATCCAGATTGTACAAGAACAGGGCACAACAGTTGCTGATCTTTTGAAGACACCAACAGCTCTATCTTTAAAATGTTTAACAGACAAGCATGTATGGGTTCAGCAATGGCCTTTAACAACAAAGAAACTGCAGGCCTTGGAAGAGCTGGTACAGGAGCAGTTAAATGCTCAGCATTTTAAAGAATCAACCAGTCCTTGGAATTCTCCTGTACTTTTTATTAAAAATAAAACGAGTAAATGGAGAATGGTAACAGACCTAAGAGAAACTAAGAAGGTAATTCAGCCAATAGGCTCTCTACAATCTGGAATTCTTTTGCCTACTCTGTTACCTAAAGATGTCCTCTTATACTTATCAATTTAAAAGACTGTTTCTTCTCAAAACCCTTACAAGAAAAGGACAGAGAAAGATTTGACTTCATGGTGCCTACTTATAAAAATTCTCAGCCAGTTAAGAGATATCAGTGTAGGGTTCTTTCACAGGGAATGTTAAATAGCCCATCCTTATGTCAATATTTTGTACAACAGCTGTTGGAAGTGATATGTAAACAATTTCCTAAATCTATAATTTATCATTACATGGACAATGTTTTACTAGCTGTTTCAAATGCAGATAGCTTAGAAAGAATGTTTGAAGAAGTAAAGAAAAATTTGCCTTTTTGGGTTACAAATTGTTTCTTAAAAGATACAAAGAGGAGATTCTATTAATTATTTAGGATATAAAATAGGTCTGTGGAAAATTAGACCGCAAAAGGTGCAAATTAGGAGAGTTCGATTACGGACTCTTGATGACTTTCAAATAATATTTGTAGACATTTTCCATCTATGGACTGTTGTTGGGGTAAAAAGTGATGAACTGAATAATTTGTTCAAAACCTTAGAGGGTGACAAGGACTTAAATAGTCCAAGAGAATTATCAGCTAAAGCTGAGAGAGAACTGACCTTGGTTGGAAGGAAAATACAGGATGCATGTGTGGATTGTGTGGATCCAAAGTTTGACTGCATTTTGGTTATTTTACCCTCTAAGCATTTTCCTACAGGAATTTTAATGTAGATGGAAGATATTATATTAGAATGGATATTTCTATCAAATAAACAATCAAAAATTAAAAACTTATGTAGAAAAGATCTCTGAGTTGATTTTAAAAGGAAAATTGAGACTTTGTCAATTAACAGGAATAAACCCAGCAGAAATTGTAGCACCTTTAACTAAGAATGACATTGATAATTTATGGGTAGAAAGTGAACCTAGGTAAAGAGCTTGCAGTAATTTTTTTTGAGAGATTAACCCAAAAGAGATAGAATTAAACATATAAAGAGAGCTGATTGGGTAGTGCCTCACATTGTATGTATGTAGGGGTTCCAATATCTGGAATCCCTACATTTTATACAGATTCAAACAAACAAGGAAAGGCAGGTTACAAATCAGAAAATTTAAGTAAAGTGGTTCAAAGTCCTTACAATTTGGTTCAAAAATCAGAATTGTACACTTTTCTGATGGTATTAATGGATTTTTCAGAATCACTCAACACAGTTACTGATTCTCAGTATGCTGAAAGAGACTGCAGAATTCATCCCTGAAGAGTCAGATTTAACTTTGTTATTTATTCAGTTACAAGATATAATCAGGAATAGGAATCATCACTTATATATAATTCACATCTGATCCCATACAGGTCTGTCAGGCCCTCTAGCACAAGGTAATGATGAGATTGATAAACTATTGATAGGAAATGTGCTGGAGGCGTCAGAATTTCATTAAAAATATCATGTCGATAGAAAGGGTTTTAAAAAGGATTTTTTTCCATAACCTGGCAATAGGCCAAGAAAATTATAAGGAATTGTCCTACTTGTTTGTTTTACAACCAGACTCCACTACCAGCAGGATATAACCCAAAGGGTAGGAATATGTTTCACTTTGAAGAATTTGGAAAGTTGAAATATGTACACCACACCATGACACATATTCAGGATTTCAGTGGGCAGCTGCTCTGAGTTCTGAAAAGGCTGATTCTATAATCACTCATTTGCTAGAAATTATGGCCATCATGGGTATACCTGCACAAATTAAAACTGACAATGCTCCAGCATATGTCTTTGTTAAAATGAAACAATTTTTTGCTTATTACAATATAAAGCATATTACAGGTATACCACATAATCCTACAGGCCAAGAAGTCATAGAAAGATCAAATCGAACTCAGAAGGATATACTAAATAAACAGAAAGGGGTAACAAAACCCACCAGAAATAGATTACATAATGCTCTGTTAACTTTGAATTTTCTCAATGCTAATAGAATGGAACAACAGATGTGGAGAGACATTGGATAATAGGAAAAACTATGGAATTAAATCAGCCTATATACTTTAAAGATGTGCTGACCTCAGAATGGAAACCAGGATATGTGTTACGTTGGGGACGAGGTTTTGCTTTTGTTTCTACAGGAGAAGAAAAGCTATGGGTATCATTAAAATTGATAAAGGTTTGATATAAACAAGAGAGACCTCTTAATTAGAAGAGGTGATAGTTCATAAACCAGCATGACCATCCAATTTAAATTAACTTACACCACTAACAAATGTTTTCATTTAATCAGATATAACTTGTCAAAAGGGCACCTCCCTAAAGTTATGGCTGGGGAAGGGTTTTGTTTTTTTTACTTTCAGGCTAAGGAATTTGAAGAACATTAGACAAATGAGACATCTGAAGAAAAATGACAAATCTAGAAAAAAATGTCCCAAGAAAATGAGTAAATTGCCCTTTTGGTATAGCACATATAAAATTTCATAAGTCTTCCTAAATGTTTGTTTCTGTTCTTCTCTACAGACACTTAACACAAATGGTCTTTATGCAGTCCCAGTTCAATTAAAAATTAAAGCTAGCATTGGAGTTGGAGCATGGCTCTCTCCTTCTCTAAACCCAAGCATGCTTGTTAAATGGAAAATCCAAAATCTCTGTATCATGTCAGAAGAGCCCCCTGATGTGGGACAGTGGAAAAACCAAAAGTAAGGGACTATTCTATTGCCACTCTTCTCAATTCTTTAAAACTTTTCTTAAGGTATGAATTTTATATCAAAATTTGTAATATATATATGTGTGTGTGTGTGTGTGTGTGTGTGTGTGTGTGTGTGTGTGTGTGTGGCTTCATCTAGCTGCCTGTACATGTTTTCATGTTTGAGTTTCAGTCAGTTTTATGCAGGGAATCATGACCATGCTGAACAGCAAATTTGAAGTCTCCAAAAAGATAATGGGGCCCCAAAAGGATGATTTCATGAGGATGATGATAATACCACTAAGCTGTCAAATATCACTCAAAGATCAGCTTTGGACTACAAACTGCTCAGGAAAATTTCAAGATGGCTAGCTGAGATGATCCAGCTTCATAGACTATTTGTGCAATGACTTGAGATAATTCCTGTACTTTCAAATTATACATCAGGATCCCCTAAAGATGCCTTCACCTTCAGACAGCAGGAAGTAATTTTAAGAACATGATGCCCATATTCCCAAGAGGTGGGGTGGGTAGTTTTTGGTCTTTCAATGCATTTTGGATAATTGTCATTGTTTATGATGGTTGGTTACAAGTTGTTAATTGTTAATGGTCAAGAAAAAAAGGTTAAACAAAGGAAATCAGATTCAGGGTTCTTGTTTGAAAAAGAGAGAGAATATGAATATAGTAAGATAAAAAGGTAGATTATTGAATTCTATAAGGCAACTACTGATTGTAAATATTTTACATTGGATTGTATTTTTGTGTATTATATACAAATTCTGTATACTGCTACAAATTAGAGGTTGATTTTTATAGATATAATAAGATAAAAAGATACATACTTAAATCTACTTTTGGAAGGCAACTACTAATTTTAAATATTTTACATTGGAATGGATTTCTGTATATTGTGTACAAATTTTGTATATTGATACAAATTTGAGATTGATTATGTTGGAATATATTGTACATATATTTCTAATCTTGTTCAAGGTATTGTACCTATACAGTTCATTTAACAATGTAATGCAACTTGCCAATCCTTAAAAGTTATTATCACCAACTATTTAGGATTAAAAAGAAATGTAAGTTAGTAGTTAGTCATTACAGTTGAACTTGTAGTCATATTATGTATGTTTTCAAGGTCAATCAGAGATATATTTTAGATAGACAGGTCATTTTCAAACAGTTCAAAGATCTATAGACCATGGTGTAGTGGATAGCCATCCCAGCATTGGCCTGGAAGTTCCAACCCCCATTGAGGCTTTGGTAATGGTCACGCCCACAAGGCAAGGTGGAGGAGGAAGTGGAAGACCAAGGATCGGGAAGAGGTCTCGTGCTTGGTTCCGGGACCCTGGACGCTGGAGGTAGACCGAGCAGAGTTCTCCAGAGAACACTGCCGGACTGCACTATACCTTTGCCAGACCCTGCAACTTACCCCTTCATTTGTAAGTTACCTCACAAAATAAATCTCCCTTTTAACTACGTGGAGTGGCCTTAATAATTTCACCAATACCATGGCATTTAAGATGTTTTAATAACATAGATTTTTTTTTCTTTTTTTATGACATGAGACATGTCTGCTCTTAGCAGCACCAATCTACTTCAGAGAGGATTATGGGCATGGCAAAAGTTAGCCACTGGGCAAGAAAGTGCCCTCACATGACTGCTGACAGTATGCTGACAAAAATGGACAAGTAGGACACAAAATAAATGACTGCTGATCCTTGCCAAGACAAGGTAGGAAGGTGCTTTAGAAAATTCTGTTTCAGGAATGAGTCTGTCAGATATACTAAGCCAAAGATGATGCCCCAACATTGCACAGAAACCTCGGGTGATTGTCCAGGCAACCAGCTGTTTCTGCCATTTCTCAAATTTTTTGGAAGTCACTTTTTTGCACTTCCTTCTTACTCAGTTAATATTATTTCCTTTTTGGATCTCTGAGGGAGTTTAAGATTAGATAGTTATAGTTTTCCTTGTTAAGAAATTCAGAAAAGAAACTCACTAAAGATGTGTTAAGTCTTTACATCTTTACTTTTATAGGTTTAAAAGACATCAAAAGATAGTTTTGGTTATGCAAATTAGGATAGAAGGTAAATAAGATACAATCCTTAGGATTCACAAAAATAGGATAGATAATAGAATATTTTCTCTGAATTTGTCAAATGCAAATGGACTAGACCTTGTAGATATATTTATTGCTTGTATATATTGTATACAGTTATTGTACTTATTGCATATAGTTTTCCTTATATTAGTTATATTTTTTTTTTACACAAAAAAGGGGATAGGTGATATATTGTGTCCCCTAATATATTGTACACCTTAATAAAGCTTATCTGAGGATCAGAGGAAAAAGCCAGCCATTACATTAAACGTGAAGGTCAGGCAATGGTAGCACACACCTTTAACCCTAGCATTTGGGAGGCAGAGATCCATACAGATCTCTGTGAGTTCAAAGCCACACTGACTGGGGAATAGAGCCAAGCATGCCTTTAATTCCAACACTAGTTAACCATAAAGATCCAGATATCTGTACAGACAGAAAGTGACAGAGCTGGGCAGACAGAGGAAGTCATATAGCTGGGCAGAGAGAGGAAGTGAGATTTCAGGGACAGAAAGGCATATAGGCATGGGTATACAAGAAGTAGTTCTCTTTGGCTGAGGACTTCCAAGTGGTAAGAACATGCATGGCTTCTTTCAGCTTTTCTGATCTCTCAGTTTTCACCACAAAATCTGGCTCTGGGATTTTTATTAGTAAGACCATTTAGCAATTTATCTTACACTAGTACACACAGGGCTATTGTCAAAGAACAGGGTTTACATGAGCCTACACATCTTCTAGAAGGTGTTCAACTAGAGGAAAAATCAGGCAGGCAAGCAAATTTGTTACTTAGACATTGTAATATCTAGGCCACCTGATGAATATGTTTCTCATTCTCAGGAAGGGTCTTTCCCCTTCAGTTAATCCTTTCTGGAAATTCCTTCAGTGACCTGCTTGGAATTATGTCTGTTAGTTGATTACTATGCCTGTCAAGTTACTAATCAAAATTTACCACCATAGTGGCCAAGGAATTAGTCTAAAGTCCTACAGCTGGTTAATGGTGGAACAGGGATTAGAACTCAGATTTCTTGTTAGTCAGATTGGTGTCCCCTTCAAGGCCTCAAAATACTGCTACTAATGTGGAATATTGATTGAAGAGTTTCCATGTGCTTATATGTGTATGAAACTTACATTTTTTTGAGGCAGATCCTATCTTTGTTACATCATAATTAGGACAAAACTTAGAGTGGTCAAGTCTACCTAAAGTCACACAGCAGGTTAGTGACAGAGCTTGGATTTTAACTCAGAAGTGACTGAACAGTCTTTTTTGTTTGTTGTTGTTGTTATTTATTATATTTGTGTCTTAATTTTACACATCAGCCATGGGTTCCCCTGTCCTCTGGCCTCCTGTCCCCACCCCACCCCCCCCCCCACCCCGCCTTACCCCCAGGCCCTCCCCTCCATTCCCATAACCTCCAGGGTCAAGGCTCCCCTGGGGATTCATTTAAACCTGGTGGATTCAGTACAGGCAGGTCCAGTCCCCTCCTTCCAGGCTGAGCAAAGTGTCCCTGTGTAAGCCCAAGGTTCCAAACAGCCAGCTCATGCACTAAGGACAGGTCCTGGTCCCACAGCCTGGGTGCCTCCCAAACAGATCAAGCTATTCAATTGTCTCACTTATCCAGAGGGCCTGATCCAGCTGGGGGCTCCACAGCCTTTGGTTCATAATTCATGTGCTTCCATTCGATTGGCTATTTGTCCCTGTGCTTTTCCAATCTTGGTCTCAACAATTCACGCTCTTACAGTCCCTCCTCTTTCTCAACAATTGGACTCCTGGAGCTCCACCTGGGGCCTGGCTGAGGATCTCTGCATCCACTTCCATCAGTTATTGGATGAGAGTTCCATCCCGACAGTTAGGATGTTTGGCAATCTGATCACCAGACTAGGTCAGATCAGGCTTTCTCTCAACCATTGCCAGCAGTCTACAGAGGATGTATCATTGTGGATTTCTGGGGACTTCTTCAGCACTCTGCCTATTCCTGTTCTCATGTGGTCTGTTATTCCTTGTTCTCCCTTTCTGTTCTTGATCCAGCTGGGATCTCCTCCTCCCCTAAGCTTTCTTTCCCTCAAACCTTGCCCTTCATTACTCCCACTGTCTTCCAGGTTGTTCATGCAGATCTCATCCATTTCTCTGTCATTGGGTGATCCCTGTGTCTTTCCTAGGGTCCCGTTTTCTAGGTAGCCTCCCTGGAGTTGTGTAGCAGTCCAGTCATCTTTGTTTTACATCTAGTATCCTCCTATGAGTGAGTACATACCATGTTTGTCCTTCTGAGTCTGGGTTACCTCACTCAGGATGATTTTCTCTAGATCCTTCCATTTGCCTGAAAACCTCATGATGTCATTGTTTTTCTCTGCTGAGTAGTACTCCATTGTGTATATGTACCATAGCAAAGGACACAGTCAACAAGACAAAGCGACAGCCTACAGAATGGGCAAAGGTCTTCACCAACCCCATATCTGACAGAGGGCTGATAGCCAGAATATATAAAGAACTCAAGAAATTAGACACCAAAATGGCCAACAGTCCAATTAAGAAATGGGCTATAGAACTAAACAGAGAATTCTCAACAGAGGAAGTTCAAATGGCTGAAAGACATTTAAGGAATCAAAACGACTCTGAGATACCACCTTACACCTGTCAGAATGGCTAAGATCAAAACCACAGAAGACAGCTTATGCTGGAGAGGATGTGGAGCAAGGGGAACTCTCCTCCACTGATGGTGGGAATGCAAGCTTGTACAGCCACTTTGGAAATCAATATGGTGCTTCCTTAGAAAATTTGGAATCCATCTCCCCCAAGACCCAGGTTTAGCACTCTTGGGCATATAGCCAAGGAATGCTAAATCATACCACAAGGGCATTTGCTCAGCTATGTTCATATCAGCATTATTTGTAATAGCCAGAATCTGGAAACAACCTAGATGCCCTTCAACTTTTTTCTTTTGATTATTTGACACAGTGTTTGTCTGTGTAGACTTAGTTGTCCTGGAACTCATTCTATAGACCAGGCTGGCCTCAAACTCACAGGGATCCACCTGCCTCTGCCTTTGCCTCCCTATTGGTTCTACAGTATTTTGTCTTAAGTATCATATTACAAGAAGGATGAGATATAAATTAATTTATTGGTTAAAATGAATAATCAATACTATATAGACATATATAGACTATTCATACAGTATAGACTATTCATAGTTATTGATTATGAATACACTATAAATATGTGTATATATATTTATATATAATATTCATAGTATAGACTATTCCTATATATACAGAGCCTCACTTTGTAGCTCTGGCTGGCCTGGACCTCACTATGTAGACTAGGCTGTTGTCAAATTTACAGATATCTGCCTACCTTTGCCTCTTGACTGCTGGGATTAAAGCTGTTTGCCACCACCCCTAGCTATAAATATTTTAATTTGTTTATATCTTATTTTAATTTCTTTTTTGTTTCTTGTTGTGTTGTATTTGAGACAGGATTTTTCTCTGTAACCTAGGCTAGTCTTTTTTAAAATATTTATTATATATACAGAAGAGGGCACCTGATCTCATTACAGATGGTTATGAGCCACCATGTGGTTGCTGGAAATTGAACTTGGGACCTCTGGAAGAGCAGTCAGTGCTCTTAACCTCTGAGCCATCTCTCCAGCCCATAGGCTAGTCTTAAACTTGTTATGTAGCCCAGACTGGTCTAGAACTTGAGTTATTCCTATTTCAGCCTCTTGGGGATGACCTTGAACTTCTGATCCTCTTGCTTTTACCTTCTGGATGCTGGGATTACAGATGTACACCACCATGCTTGTTTTTATGGGGTTCCAGGGATTGAACACAGGGTTTGTTCATGGGAGGCAGTCATTCTATCACTATATTACATCTCCAGCATATACCTATCTTCTTGATCACTCATTTGAGGTAGAAAGTAATTTATTCCTAACAGCTCCCATTATTGAGAATGAAGTAGCTTGATATTAGGTCCAATTCAGACAGTATATGTAAGTACATTGTTCAGTTTTGGGAAGTTTGACCAATGGTTTTGTTATTGGTTGTTTGGCAAATTTGTCTTTCTTTTTAGGTTCATAATATGCCATAAGCTTATGACTTTTTGTAATAAACGTATTTATATGGTCTTTACTCAGTTACATTTGAGTAACTGATAAGTTGTTTACCGTGATTTTTTTTTTTTTTTTTTTTTCATTTTAGGGAGCCTTAAAAAGGTAGAACTTTTTATGGTTGTAAGCCTAACATTTAATGAACCACCCTCACAAATGACATGGGAGTAATCAATCACATTTTATTTGACTTTAAGGCTCAGTTTATGAGATGTAACACATACATGATGCTGCTAAAGTGGCCAAGAAACTGAAACTAGATAAGTCACAGACCTATAGGAAAACTTAATACTATTATTTTAGTAAGAGAACATAACAGTAAAATGACTCCTAATAGCATGGTGCTATACTCATAGATGAGGGCATCATTCAACTCTCAACGGGAAAAGTTTCTTGTTGCAGTAGATTGGAATTAGCACAGAGACCCACAACTGGACATTGTACAGATAGTGAGAGACTTTGGAGTACTCAGTCCTAAATGGGATATCTTCATCAAAGTCTTCCCCTCAAGGTTCAGGGATCTATGTGGCAGAAAGATTGTAAGCACCAAAAGTGGTGGATGACTCCAAGGAAACAGTGTCTTCCAGATACAACAGGACTGATGCACATATTAGCTCACATACTGTGGCACCACACACGGGATCTGCATGGATTCAAACCACACAGGCTTCCAGCACTGAAAGACAGAAGTGGACATTAGGTCCCACCCCTAACCTAGATGCTACTTGTAATTGGTAACTGCTAGCAAAGGGAAAAATTAATTTTAGAGAACATATTGTCATTAGGTATATGCAAACCTACACCCCACAGCTGGCCTCATGCCCAGAAATAGTTGGCCAACACAAAACAAGCTTCATATTTTTTGTAGGATTTTATATATTTTTGTTATGACATTTTTTATTTTAGTGTTTGTTTTGATTTTTGTTTTTGTTTTATTTATTTAAGATAGAGAGAGAACATGAAGTTGGGTAAGTAGGAAGGTGAGGAAGATTTAGGAGTAGTTGGGGAAAGGAAAACTTGTTCAAAATATGTTATATGAAAAACATTTAAATAAAAAACTATCTACAAAATATAATAAAAAATAAAAAGAAAAACAAAATTGTGGTGATACTATATTTGGAAAATGTGATTTTATTTGTATATTAATAAAGTTGCCTTGGGGTCAGAGCAAGCCATAGCACAATCTAGGTTGTGGTGGTGGTGCACGCCTTCAATCCCAGCACTTGGGAGGCAAAGCTAGGCGGATCTCTGTGTGTTCAAGGATACAGCCAGCATGGCAACACATGTCTTTAATCTCACTACCAACCATAGAAGACCTGGAAGTCTGTACAGACAGGCAGTGACAAGGAGGTCATGTGGCTGGGTTTACAACCAATGAGAAAGAAGAACAGAAAGTCTATAAAAAGAAAAGACACACAGAAGTAGGTCTCTTGTGGAGAGGAAAGACAGCAGAAACAGTGAAGGGTAAGGCTCTCAGCTATTGCTCTGACATCTTGGTTTTTAACTCTGCAACTGGCTCTGTGTTTCTTATTTAACAAGATGGTTACATCTACATTTGGTGCCCAACGTGGAAAGAATTCATTAAAAAATGGCTTGGCTTGGCAGTGGGTCCGGTCCAGGCCTAGCTCGGCTTAGGACTCAGGCCCAACCTACAATAACTACAAGCGGTTACCACTGCAGCTGGAGTTACTTGCTTCCAAAGCCAGTGCTACAAACAACTCAGGTCTGCAGGAGCTACCGCTAATTGCAATAGCTACACGCAACTGCAGATAGGCTGCTTTCAGCTGAAAAGTCAGCACACATGGTCAGTCAGAGCTTAAGGAAGCCAGAACCCAGGCTCGACTCAGCTCAAGTGGGAGCACGTAGTTGGATTCAAGCCTTTAGCCAGAACGTGGAGACACTTTCTTGCTTTTTTGCTCTCTCTCTCTCTCTCTCTCTCTCTCTCTCTCTCTCTCTCTCTGGATTCCCACCTCAGACGCTAGGTAGCTGTGTTGAAATTCCCTCCAATTTCTACTGTTCTACGCAGAATGGGTAAGTCAATTATATCAGATATTTTAAAGGAAACTATTTAAAAGACATTTTTTTTCACATTTAAAAAAATGGGTTTTATGTGTACATTGGAAGAAAATTGGGCTTTGTTTGAAATTTTAGGCAGTCTGACAATGGAACAACTATGTGAGAAAATTAATGTTGATTGAATAATGTGCATTATTCTTCTTCTTATCCTTATTTTACAATTTAAAAAGATAGTCAATTTAAGTGCCAGGATAAAAATTTTAGAAAAACTTGTTAAACCTGTTAAAATGAATTATAGAGAAATTCAGATTCAGACAGAAGAAATTAACAGTGAAATTATTTCAAGATTGGATTATAAGGTTACAGAAAGAAAGCCTGTTTTCACACAATCACCCTTAATTTATCAGGTAACAATAAAACAGCTACCTGGTCAAGTGAATACACAAAATATTTGGACTCCAGTTGAAATGTTAGACTTACGAAGGTTTAAGGAGGCAATTGTATCTTATGGCATGCATTCCCCATATGTAAGACAAATGTTAAACTCCTGGTCAACTTATAATAGGATTATACCACAAGACTGGCGGGAACTGGCACAGGCTGTTCTGGAACCCAGACAACAGCTCCAGTGGCAAATATGGTTCAAAGAGGAAGCTAAAAACATAGCAAAACAAAGTAGGGATAAAGTCTTCCAGGATCAGCTTGTTGGAGAAGGCCAATATGCTGCAGTACAAACACAATGCTTATATGATATCCAAACTCTAATTCTATGTTGAATGGCAGCCTTGAATGCATGGGACAGAGTTGAGAAATTGGGAAAGAAAACTGAGTCATTTGCAAAGGTTATACAGGGCCTAAAAGAATCTTTCACAGATTTCTTACAAAGACTGACTTCAGCAGTAAAGAGAATGGTCCCAAATTCAGAAGCTAGCCAGATAATAATTGAATCTTTGGCTTTTGAGAACACAAATGCAGTATGCAAGAGAATAATCAGGCCATTAAAGGAAAGATCTGCACCCTTGGAAGGTTGGGTTACAGACATGGTTAATGTTGAGGCTCATGATCATGATAATATGTGGGTAGGAAAGCAATTTTAAGAGGTTTGGGGAATGTCAGATGTTTTGGATGTGGGAGGCAAGGACATTTGAAAAGGGACTGTAAACAGGGCACTTCTAGAAACAATGTTTCTTCAAGGAACAATGGCAACAGAATGCCCCTTCCTTCTGGAGTATGTAGAAGGTGTGGTAAGGGAAGACACTGGACCAAGGAATGTAAATCAACAAGGGACAGACAAGGTAATACTTGGCCTCAGTCTTTGGGAAACTCCCAGAGGGGCCTCAGGCAGGCTCCTACAGTGAATCCAGTTCAGACCTTTCCTGAAATCATAGAGGAGACCCCTACTCAGAGCAATTAAATAACCAAATGCCTATTGGAATAAACCAGGCTGCTCAGAGTAATGGAACAACTGAGACAGAGAGAAAAGAAAATTCAGGAGAAACCATAAAGACAATTTTTTGGTAAACTTCTATAAATGAACAAAGACCAAAATTAACAATAAAAATAAATGGTGTTTTGTTGTCTGGTCTGGTAGACATAGGTGCTGATGTGACCATAATTGCACCAGAATTTTGGCATCCATCTTGACCTCTTCAGGAGGTAAATGTTCAACTGTTAGGAATTGGAACATTATTTCAAGTGAAACAGAGTGCAAGATGGCTCAAATGTATAGGCCCAGAAGGACAGAGAGGAAAATTAAAACCATATGTGGCTAACATAGCTATGAACCTGTGGGGTTGAGACCTGTTACAACAATGGAATACTCAGATTAACATCCCTCCAACCTCAGAAATAAATCATAAACTAGCACATGTTTCTGAGAGAAATATTAGAAGGTATTATTCTAATGAGTGGTCACCAACCATCCATATTATACAAGAACAGGGAACAAAAACTGATGATCTTCCAAAGACACCAACAGCTCTACCTTTAAAATGGCTAACAGACAAGCCTGTATGAGTTCAGCATGGCCTTTAACCACAGAGAAACTCCAGGCTTTAGAAGAGCTGTTAAAAGAATAGTTAAATTCTCAGCATATTGAAGAATCTACTAGCCCATGGAATTCTCCTGTATTTGTTATTAAAAAGAAATCTGGTAAATGGAGAATGATAACAGACCTTAGAGCAATTAACAAAATAATTCAGCCAATGGGCTCTCTACAGTCTGGAATTCCTTTGCCTACTCTGTTACCTAAAGGATGTCCTCTCATAGTTATTGATTTAAAAGATTGTTTCTTTTCAATACCCTTACAAGAAAAAGACAGAGAAAGATTTGCTTTCTCAGTGCCTACTTACAATAATTCTCAACCAGTTAAAAGATTTCAATGGAGAGTCCTCCTACAAGGAATGTTGAATAGTCCAACCCTGTGCCAACATTTTGTACAACAGCCCTTGGAAATGACACATAAAAAATTTCCTAAATCTATAATTTAACATTATATGGATGATATTTTACTAGCTGACTCAAATGCAGATACTTTAGAAAAAAATGTCTGAAGAAGTAAAGAAAATATTGCCTTGCTGGGGATTACAAATTGCTCCTGAAAAGATACAAAGAGGAGATTCTATTAATTATTCAGGATATAAAATAGAGCTACAAAAAATTAGACCTCAAAAGGTGCAAATTAGGAGAGATCACCTACAGACTCTTAATGACTTTCAAAGATTATTTGGAGACATTTGTCATCTACGAACTATTATTGGGGTAAAAAATGATGAACTGAATAATTTGTTCAAAACCTTAGAAGGTGACAAGGACTTAAATAGTACAAGAGAATTATCATCTGAAGCTGAGAAAGAATTGGCCTTGGTAGAAAAGGAAGTTCATGAAGGACACATGGATTATATCGATCCAAAGCTGGATTGCATTTTGGTTATTTTACCTACTAGGCATTCTCCTACAGGAATTTTAATGCAGAGAGAAGATATTATATTGGAATGGATATTTTTGCCAAATAAACCAAATAAAAAATTAAAAACTTATGTGGAAAAAATCGGTGACTTAATTTTGAAAGGAAAATTGAGACTTCATCAATTAGCAGAAATAGACCCAGCAGAAATTGTTGTACCTTTAACTAAAGAGGACATTGAAAATTATGGACAGAAAGTGAACCTTGGCAAAGAGCTTGCAGTAATTTTTTTGGAGAAATTAACAGCAAATATCCTAAAAACCAATAGAATTGATCTTATAAAGAGAGCTGATTGGATCTTGCCTCGAATTGTATGTGAAAAACCCATATCTGGAGTTCGGACATTTTATACAGATGCCAACAAACAAGGAAAGGCAGGTTACAAATCAGAAAATTTAAGTAAAGTGGTTCAAAGTCCTTATAATTCAGTTCAAAAGTCAGAATTGTATGCTATTCTGTTGGTATTAATGGATTTTTCAGAACCTCTCAACATAGTTACTGATTCTCAGAATGCTGAAAGAGTGGTATTACATATTGAGACTGCAGAATTTATCCCTGATGCTTCAGAATTAACCACTATTTATTCAGTTACAAGACACAATCAGGGAAAGGAGTCATCCTTTATATATAACTCACATCCAATCCCATACTGGTCTGCCAGGCCCTCTAGCCCAAGGTAATGATGAGATTGATAAATTATTGATAGGAAATGTGCTTGAGGCCTCAGAATTTCATAAAAAAGTCATGTCAATAGTAAATGTTTAAAGAAGTATTTTTCCATAACCTGGCAACAAGCCAAGGAAATTTTAAGAAATGTCCTACTTGTTCCTTCTACAATCAGATGCCATTACCAGCAGGATGTAACCCAAAGGGTACTCAGAGGAATGAAATCTGGCAGATGGATGTGTTTCACTTTGCGGAATTTGGAAATTTGAAATATGTACACCATGCTATTGATACTTATTCAGGATTTCAATGGGTGACTGCTTTGAGTTCTGAAAAAGCTGATTCTGTAATCACTCATTTGCTAGAAATTATGGCCATCAGGGTATACCTGCCCAAATTAAAACTGACAATGCTCCAGCATTTCTCTGTTAAAATGAAACAGTTTTTTTGCTTATTATAATATAAAGCATATTACAGGTATACCACATAATCCTACAGGCCAAGCAGTTATAGAAAGATCCAACAGAACTCTAAAGGACATGATAAATAAACAGAAAGGGGTAACAAAACCCCCCAGAAATAGACTGCACAATGCTCTATTAACTTTGAATTTTCTCAGTGCTAATGAGAAAGGAACAACAGCTGCAGAGAGCCATTGGATAATAGAAAAAACTACAGAATTAAATCAGCCTATATACTTCAAGGATGTGCTGACCTCAGAATGGAAACCAGGGTATGTGTTACGTTGGGGACAAGGTTTTGCTTTTGTTTCTGCAGGAGAAGATAAGCTATGGGTACCATCAAAATTGATAAAGGTTCAAATTGTACAAGAAAGACCTCTTAATTAGAGGAGGTGATAGTTTATCAACCAACACAAAAGGTAGATTTAAAGAAATTAAATGATTTCAGTCAACTCAAGTATACCTCTATTAGCCTGCCTTGGCAAATTCCACATTTTTGTGGCTTTTTGCTTTATTAATTCTCTTTATTCAACATATGTCAAAATTTTATTGAATACTATGTGTTAATTGCAAAGGGTACAAAAAGTAACAAAAGAGTTGAGTTAAAGAACTTAAGGAAAATTAATATAAAATAATGCGGCCCAATCATGAGTTAAGTAATTTTCATCTGTTTTTTGAAATGAGGTCCAGCCAAGGCTGGCTTGCTACTCATGATCCTCAGCCTCTTGAGTACTGCCATTAGCAGCAATGCACCACACTACACATCTTCATCATTCTTTAATCCAATTTTGATTAAGGATGGCATTGTCCCAAATAGAGTGCTAGGTGTTAGGTGAGTCAATCATTTATAGTTTCTGTTTGTCTTCAAAATCTGACAGTCCAGCAGTACTGAGAAAAGTGTTCTGAATGAAATGTAGAGGCTACTGTCACACAAAACATCCCACCTAGGGATGGGATCTGGGCAGGATAGTTACTAAAATGAGGTCAGGGTGGAGTACTGAAATGGTAACATTTAAGGAGCCAACCATGTGAAGGAGGAGGGAAATGAGAGGATGTATGTATATTACACATGGAAAAAATGGATCAGGCGCCAGTGAGGTAGCTTAGCAAGTGTAGGCACCTGCTGAACAGCCTGATGACCTGGGTCTGATCCCAGGAACCCATACAGCAGGAGAGAACCAACTCTTGAAAGTTGTTCTATAACTACTACGTGTAACCATTGTACACATCTACACAGTGTGTACACATGTGCATGGAGACACATTAAATAAAAGTACAATAAAATAATTTAAAAAGAAAATGAGACAGCACAGAGTTTCACATATACCAGAAAGCAATAGCAGCAACAGTGACAGGAGCATTGTGAGCTCAGGATGTAGAAGGTGGTAGAAGATGAGGAGGGCAGAGGTCCTGCAAAAGACAGTAAAATTTTCTTCTAAGTTGGATGAGCAGCAGTTGTGAAGAAAATGATTACAATGCTGAGGTCTGGAGCCATGCTATCTAGGTTCATTTTTCACCACAACAACTTAGTAAAAATGTTATCTTGGACAAACAACTTATTCTTTTTTGTTACTGTTTTGTTTTTTGCTTTGTATTGTTTTTTGAAACAGTTTCTCTGTGTAGCCTGGATGTCCTGGAGCTCACTCTGTATACCAGGCTGGCTTCAAACTCAGAGATCCACCTGCCTCTGTAATTATTTTTTTTGTGCCCCATGTTTATCATCTATAAAATGAGAATAAATAAAATATTTATTTTGTGAAGATTCACTGAATCAACAGACAAAAAAGGCTCAGACATGTACTTGACATTAGGTATTCATTCCATGTCAGTAATTAAGCATAAAAAGTCTCATCCAGTTTTCATTTATAATAGCCTATATTGCCTATAAGTGAAGTGGGGGAAAGAGAGGAAACAAGAGGTAACTGTGACATTATTATCAACTTTTTTGCAGGGCATTGGCAATGTTGTCTCTGCAGTTGGGTAGGATCATGTGACAGAGCTAGAAGATTTACCCAGCCTGGTCAGAAATGAAACTTAAGTAGGGGTATAACAAGTCATATTCATAGCCACTGACAGGAATAACAAAGAAAAGAGAAAGACCAGCAGTTTAGTGGAAAGGTGCTAATATGAGATTACCCTTCAAAAGAACTTCATTAGGAGATGGGTCTCTTGTGGAGGTCCACAAAGGTTTTCTACTGAGATCTGAGTTTGCTTTACCCAGCATGGTTGCATTTAGAGGATTGCTTGACCATGTGCATAGTTACTAGGTGATTAGAAAGGTCTACACTTGATTGAGCTAGGGGGAGGTCTTTTGCTCCACTCATTGGCATTCCTATAAATAGCCCTTTAGAAGAGACAGGAGGGGCTAGTGGATAAAGATCCGGGTCCTCTTGAGGCTATCCTGTGTTTCTATCTGGCTCTCTCCCCTCTATCCTTTTATCTAAATCTCTTCTTCCTCACTCCTCAAGAATACCCTGAGGTAAAATGGAAGAGCCCATCTCCCAGCTGGCCTTGAACAGTTTCTGGGGTGGTTTGAATGAGAATGGCTCCCCATAAATTTATATATTTGGATGCTTGGTACCCGGTAGGTGTAACTCACCCTCTCAACTGTAAGCCCCAATAAACTCTTTCTTCCATAAGCTGTCTTAGTCATGGTGTCTTATTATTGTAATAGAAAAGTAACTAAGATACCCTAATGGGGCAGAGCAGGCCCTTAGATCTGGAAAGGAGCTATAAACTAGGAGAAATAGCTGCCATGTGTAGCATGACAGGGTTGGGGTCTGTCAGAAAGAGCCTTCAAATCCCAAGAACAAAGTAGGTTTCTGACTCTAGTAAGTATCATGGAGCAGAGGGAAATTCTACACTTATGTGCCAATGGACATGGAGGCAGTCACTAGGTAGGACCATAAACTTATCTTGCATTTGTAATGGGAGGGGCTGACCTTTGTTTTTCTATTGAGACTTGAGTGCTCTATCAGTATTAGCAGGGTTCTGTTAGTTCTCTGTTCTAGGGGACAAACTATAGATTTCTGGGAGAGAAAGAAAGGCAGGTTGAGCGTTTTTGATGTAACATCTGTGGTAATATTTTATTTGTGCTCTAACAAATAAAGCTTGCATGGAGATCAGAGGAAAAAGACAGCCACTATATTAAACATAGAGGCCAGGCAGTGTTAGCATATGCTTTTAATCCTAGCATTTGGGAGGCAGAGATTCATCTGGATCTCTGTGAGTTCAAGGCCACACTGGGAACAGAGCCACGCATGGAGGCACATACATACCTTTAATCCCAGTGCTAGTTAACCAAGAGGTCTTAAGGTCTGTACAGACAGACAGTAAGTGATAGAGCTGGGCAGAAAGAGGAAAATGATGTAGCTTGGCAGAGAGAGAAAGTACGATGGTAGGGCACAGAAAGGTTTCTAGGCATGAGTATACAGGAAGTAGCTCTCTTTTTGGCTGAGGATTTCCTAGCAGTAAGAATGTGGCTGGCTTCTTTCTGCTTCTCTGATCTCTCAGCTTTCACCCCAATATCTGGCTCTGGAATTTTTAATAAGACCATTTAGCGATTCAAGTTACAATGTCTTATTAGCTATATGATCTTGGGAGTGGCAAAAATTTTCTGTCCCACCAGCCAGCTCCCAAATAATCACACAGATACTTATTAATTATAAATACATACACTAGGGCAGGCAGTGAAGACAAATGTCTCTGACAATCTTCTAGGCAACTAAGACATGTATCTAGAAGCAGTACTGTTTAGAATTTGGTTACCTGACTTCTTCATGGGTAGGCTGATTGAATTTGGTGAAAATTAATTTAGTTCTCTTAAACATTTCTAAGATTCTACTGTGTGTATACCAGGACTTTTGATGAACTTTCAAGGTAGAGTCAACTTTAAACATTATCAATGACTCAGTCTTACCCATGCTAAATTGTTATTGGTTTAAGAGTAGGAATATTAAAAGCCATGACTGTTGGTACATGTCTGTAATCCAAGTATTTGGGAGTCTGAAAAGTTTGAGCTACTCTGGGTTACATAGAGTACCAGGCTAGCTTGGGCTACATAATGAGACTTTGTCTCAAAAATCAAAACAAGCAAAATAGTAGTTGACATTTAATCTTATTCATGTTTTAGAAAAATGACTTTATTGAGCTATAGTCCACATAACATGATATTTAGCATTTAAAAATATAGTTTAGGCCAGGCGGTGGTGGCGCATGCTTTTAATCCCAGCACTCAGGAGGCAGAGGCAGGTGGATCTCTGTGAGTTCAAGGCCAGCCTGGTCTACAGAGCGAGATCCAGGAAAGGCACAAAGCTGCACAGGGAAACCCTGTCTCGAAAAACCAAATATATGTATATAGTTTATTAGTGGCCCGGCAGTGGTGCATACCTTTAATCCCAGCACTCGGGAGGCAGAGGCAGGTGAATCTCTGTGAGTTCAAGGCCAGCCTGGTCTACAGAGTGAATTCCAAGACAGGCTCCAAAAGCTACACAGAGAAACCTTGTCTCAAAATACCAAAACACCCCATATATATAATATATGCATATATTTTATATATTTATATATATTTTATTTATTTAAAAATATTTTATTAGTTCTTTGAGAATTTTGTACAAGTGTTTTTATCATATTCATCCTCCAAATCCTTCCTAGAGTAGTACCCCCTTCCCTACCAAACCATCTTTGTGTCCACTTTTTAAAACTGTAAACTCATCAAGACCAATTTGTTCTGTCCAGATATTCTTGGATGAGTGGCCTTCCATTAGAGTGTGGTTGACTTACCAGGAATGACATTCGTAGAGAGAACTGACTGTCCTTCTCTCACTAGTTATCAATTTTACCAAGAGCTCTTAAGCTTCCTTGTGGGGAGGGGGACTTCGTTCTCAACTATCCTCTTCATGCTGTGATTTGGTTTGGCTTGGGCTTACACAGGTCTTGTGCATGTTGTCACAACTTTGGTCAGTTTATATGTGCAGTTGCCCTGCTATGTCCAAAACAGAAAGGGGTTGGTTAGTCCCATGATATTTGATGGATGATAGTTCTCTGCATGCTGTGAATGTGTTATTACCATTGGTTGATAAATAAAATGCTGATTGGCCAGTAGCCAGGTAGGAAGTATAGGCAGGATAAACAAACAAGGAGAATTCTGAGAAGAGGAAGGCTGAGTCAGGAGTACCAACCAGACATAGAGGAAGCAAGATGTGAAGGCAGAACGGAGAAAAGGTACCAAGCCACATGGCAAAACATAAATAAGAATTATGGGTTAATTTAAGTGTAAGAGCTAGTTAATAATAAGCCTGAGCTAATGGCTGAGCAATTTTAATTAATATAAGCTTCTAAGTGATTATTTTATAAGTGGCTGCACTACGAAAGCTACCCAATATAGGTAAAGCTTCCATGTGAGTACCAGTTTGATTTCCCCATGATCTATGACTAAAGTGTAGTATCTTCAGCAATAATGTTTTACAGTAAAGTTCTGGAGGGTAACAAATACCATTTGGGCATCTAAGGGGACTTAATTATCCTACCACTCCAAAAGAAGTAATCCATTTCTAGTACTAGACTTTTTACTTGTTAGCCTATGGTGTCTAATAGAGGCAATATTGCCCATTATAGAGTAACTCCATTTGAACTCTTTGTATGTACACAGGCACACACACACAATACACACACTCTTATGGAAGCTTCTATAGCAGTAGGTTTCCATATAACTTTTTTGAAAGGTCTTTAATGCCATTTATCCCTCCTCACATTCCCTCCTATATCCTGCCCTTCCCTTCCCCATCACAGTTAAATACTTTCTGTTCCATTAATGCCTTTTAACCCTTTATACAAGTGTCCTCACATTTTAAAATATGCAATTCAGAGTGACATTTGTGATTATCTATACTTAGTCCATATATGTGACATTTTGCATCTTTTTTTTTCATTTATCATGTATTCTCAAGTTCATTCATTTATGTAGCATGTATCAGAACTTTATTCCTCTTTGTGGGTAAATAATATTCATGTATCAGATTTTGTGAGGACAGATGCTTCATTTCTTTTGGGTTTATAACTCAGGGCTATATTGCTAAGTTATATGATAACTTTAGTTATTTGAAGACTAATCAAACTGCTTGCAAAGGCATCTTACGTTGGTTTTGATTTACATTACCTAATTACTAATTGTTAGCATTCAGACCCAAACCTTGGAAACACACCCAGCATCCTGACAGCATCATCTTATGTAAACTCCTCTTTAAAAGAAAACCCCTTCTCTTTTCCTTCCTCTCTCACCACATGGTAGCACACACCTCCTCCCTTCCTTTTCTTCCCTTTTCTCTTTCTCCTCCTCTTTTCTCCTCAGACCCTGCCTGTTTTCTCTTTCTTCCCTCGTCCCTACCCCTCTTTATAAAACTTTCCATGTGGATGCATGGTGTGAGTGACTTTCTGACTGACCCGCTGGCCACAGCCTGCAGTGTCTGCATGCTGTGAGAGAGGAAGGGAGAGGGAGAGAGGGAGAGAGGGGAGAGGGAGGGAGGGAGGGAGGGAGGGAGGGAGAGAGAGAGAGAGAGAGAGAGAGAGAGAGAGAGGGAGGTGGGAGGGGTCTTCTCTTAAAGAGGACATTAAGTAAGATGACATTGTCAGCACACTGGGTGGGTTCCCTAGGGGCAGGTTTGAATGCTAACACTAGTGATGTTGAACACAGGTTTATTGGCTATTTTTTTTACCCTTTTTATGGGAATGTTTTTTGGAGTATTTGCTCATGCTTTAATTGATGTAATTGTCCTTTCATTGAGTTCTAAGAGTGATTGCTTTATTCTGAGTACTCTATCAGATATATTATTTTAAAATATTTCTTCTATTATATGTCAAGCCTGTATCAGATATATTATTTTCAACAATTCTGGGTTATGTTTTGCTTTCATTATAGTTTCCATGGAAGCATAGAAACTTTTAATTCGGCAGGAGCAGCTGAGAGCAGGAAATACATCTCAAACAAGAAACAGAGCAAACTTGGAATATGTGTAGGTTTTGAAACCTCAGAGCCTACCTTCAGTGATATACTTCTTCCAGTAAGGCCACACCTCCCAAACCCATCCAAACAAGGCTACCTACTGGGACAAAGTCCTGATATGCCTGAGAATAAGGAGGACATCTCATTGAAATCATCACAATTTCCTGCCAGAGACTGCTTTGGTGGAGGGTAGGAGTGGGGTGGTATGAAGATGTTCAAGTTCTACAGAGAATGTGTGGAGTCAGTGAAGGACATGATCTTAAGATGAATCAGGATGGCTTCCAGCAGTGTTTAGTTGAAAAAGACAAAAAGAAAAAAGAAAAGAAAGAAAAAGACTACACCTTTTATACTCTATAGTTGCACATAGATTGAACTGGAGAGAGGGGCATGTGAGCTTGGGTGTGGCTTGAGATCTGGGGTTGACCTTGACAATAGTCACCAGTCATATGTTAATGGAGCAGCCACAGCCACAAGTTCCTCTTGCCATAGATAAGGAGAATAACTGCTTTATCAAGCAGGAATTTTCCTCACGCCCCCAAGGGAATGGAAACTCTTAGCCAAATGCCTGACTTTGGGGAAAGGACTTCTGGGGAGCAGACATTACACTACAATTTCTTACTCCTTACTATATGGGCCTGTTACCTTCATAATGCTCCCCCAAAATGAAGGTCCTGATGTCTTCCTCTTTTCCCATAATACTGTACCATTTTGATTTTTCTGTTTTTTTTTTTTTTTTTTTTTTACAGAGAATGAACTCTTGCCCTTAATGGCCTCAGGCTCTGGATCTAGGCATTTCATCCTTGGGATCAGGTGTGCCTAGTAAATCTCTAATTTTCCTATCCTTGGTATAATTAGAAAGACAAAAATGTAATTCCTGGTTCTGAGGTGGCAAGGATTTTTTTCCCAAAGAATTATTTTGTTTAGTTTATCGAGGTTACCATTGTACACATTTTTATTCTTTACCATGGCATACACAAAATTTCCCTAAGGGAAAGGCATTAATAATGAGAAACACTAAAAATGAAAGTAAAAAGGTGCTGGAGAAGTGTGGTCTGCAATGTTGAAATGCAGAACTTTGTTAAGCAGTAATGGTTGCCATGTGGTCCATGACAGTTTCCTTTTAAGAGTTTTATGGATTATATTTAGATTATATATTATATATTATATAATATATTAGATTATATTTAGGTCTGAAAAGGCCATTGTAAGGGAAACAAGGGCTCCCCCACTAGCTCTGCTAATTGTAGATTCAGTGGAAAATACTGCACTCTGCCCCCACGCCCCATACCAGAAAAGTTAGCCCATCATGCTGTGCTAACAGGATGCTTGCAGGATGACCGCATGCGGTTGTGCTTGCAAGATAAATTGCTTGAGAAGAATGCTTGCAAAATAACCCCTTGCTAGATAAGCTTGGAATTTGTTTATCCACCCAGACTCTGAGAAAGACCGTGGAGACATCTAGTCTCCAGATGTCTGCACTCTGGATGACCCCGCTCCCCCGCCCTAATAGAACTGCCTCTTAAAAGGCCTGTGAGCCTTAGACTCGGGGTCACCAGCTACTTCTCGTGCTGGTGTCCCATGAGCTCGTGCTAATAAAGCTTCTTTTGTGACCCGATATCGGAGTGAAGCTCTCTGTTTTGGATGCTGACCCTAACATTTGGAGGTCCCACCAAGATTGGTAAGGACGGTGGTGAGTCGGCGGAGAAGCAGCTGTTCAAGCGGCCCGTGAGGACCCTTGGACGGTGGGGGACAGACGTGTCCTGAACCCACAGGCTGTAGCTCTGGAGGACACTCTGGAGTGTGGGGACCCTGAGACAGGGGCCCTGTCTGGTTCCCTTTTGTCTAGGAGATTTTTCAGACAGCCCGGGCCAATAGACAATCTTTTGGTTTCATTTTCCCTACCATTTTGCTGGTTTGTCTTGTTTGTATGTTATGTCTTGATTTTTGTGTCCTTCTGTGTCTGTTTCTACTTGTTTGGAATGGGACAGTCTGCCTCCACCCCTTTGTTCCTAACCCTCTCTCATTGGTCGGCAGTGACGGACTGCGCGTCGAACCTGGTGGTTCGGATAAGGAAGAAAAAGTGGCAGACTTTCTGTTCATCTGAATGGCCCACCTTCGGAGTCGGGTGGCCAGTAGATGGTACTTTTGATCTCAATATAATTAGGGCAGTCAAACAAAAGATTTTCATTCCAGGTTCGCACGGACACCCGGACCGGCAGGCCTACATTTGGGTATGGGAGGATCTGGTGACTGACCCTCCTAAGTGGGTCCGACCCTCCCTGACTGCTCCTACAGCACCTTCACTAACTTCTGCTCCGATTCTCATGACCAAACCTTCCCAATCGACTCCATTACCGACTCCATCCCCTCCTCAACCCCCCTTACCTGAATCCCAGAATGACCTCATTTCATTTGCCTTAGACTTCCCGCCACCGCCGCGGCCGCCTCCCTATCGGCCCGAACCATGACCTCTGGCAGAGATTGAGCCTGAGTCTGTCTTGGTCTCCCCGTCGGGTCCAGCACAGGGAACCCGCCAGAGGAGAGCAAGGCCCCCGGATGAGGCACCCCCGGCTATCACACTGCCTTTGCGCCCCATTGGGGGAACGGTCGATGATGGGGCCCGGGGTGACATGCCCGCTCTCCAATACTGGCCCTTTTCCTCCTCTGATTTGTATAACTGGAAAAATAATAACCCTCCATTTTCTGAGGACCCCTCCAGATTAACAGGTCTCTTAGATTCCATCATGTATTCCCACCAACCTACTTGGGATGATTGCCAGCAGCTCCTGGGGATCCTCTTCACTATGGAAGAGAGAGAGCGCATTCTCCTGGAAGCCAGGAAACTAGTCCCCGGGCCAGATGGGCGACTGACTCAACTCCCCACCCTGATTGATGAGCGCTTCCCATTAAGACGACCAACCTGGGACCCAAATACCCGGGAAGGTAGGGAGCATCTGTCCCTCTATCACCAGACTCTAATGGCGGGTCTCCGTGCGGCGGCCAGAAGGCCCACTAATTTGGCTAAGGTAGGTGAGGTTCTCCCAGGGCCTGACGAAACCCCCTCTGCCTTCCTTGAAAGGCTCATGGAAGCATACAGGAGGTATACGCCTTTCGATCCATAGTCTGAAGAACAGAAGGGGGCGGTAGCGATGGCCTTTATAGGACAGTCAGCTGCAGACATAAGACGCAAGTTACAGAGATTAGATGGTTTGCAGGGACTGAGTTTCAGAGATTTAGTCAAGGAAGCAGAAAAGGTTTATTATAAAAGAGAAACTGCAGAGAAAAAAAAAAGCTAGGTAAAAACAAACAAACAAACAAACAAAGAGGATGAGGCTGGTCAGTCTTGGCCCTTGAGGACTGAGGAAGTCAGGGTTCAGAACCCCTCCCCGAGCTCCAGGTAACCCTTGAAATGGAGGGGACCCCAGTCGACTTTAAAGTAGATACGGGGGCAGTCTTTTCAGCAATACAACAACCACTCGGGCCACTATCTTCCCGGAAGTCTCTAGTCCAAGGGGCCAACGGGAGTAGAGAGAGACCCTGGACCACTCAGAGAACAGTCAACTTGGGGAAAGAACTCCCAGCAACAGAGAAATATCGGCTGTATGGGACCACCATCCCCGCGGCCCAACTGACTATGGTCCCCACAGGACTGGGAAATAAAGAATGGACCCACAGGTTCCCAGAGGCTTGGGCAGAGACGGGGGGACCTGGACTGGCAGTAGAACAGCCACTTGTTGTGGTCACCTTAAAACCCACAGCAGTTCTGGCTCAGGAAAAGAACCCCTTTGTCTGGCAAGAGAAACACCAGACAGCGATCGAGAAGCTGAAGAAGGCACTCCTGTCGGCACCTGCCCTCACCCTTCCTGATGTGAGTAAGCCCTTCACCCTGTACCTTCACGAGAAAAAGGGGTTGGCGGTTGGTGTACTAGCGCAAGCTCTCGGACCCTGAAAAAGGCCCATCGCCTTCTTATCCAAACAACTCGACCCAGTGGCTAGAGGGTGGCCCACTTGCCTCTGGGCAATGACAGCAGCGGCTACTTTGGTGAGAGACGCGGACAAATTGACTCTGGGGCAGCACCTGACCATCATTGCTCCCCATGCTCTAGAGAGCATTGTTCGCCAGCCACCCAAATGATGGCTGAGCAATGCCCGGGCCACCTATTACCAGACAATGCTACTAGACTGAGACCACATCACATTTGGGCCCCTGTCCCTTTTAAATCTGGCCTCCCAATCTCCCTGGAGGAGGGTAAAAATAAACTAGTCCATAACTGCGAGGCCATCCTAGCCGAAGAGACCAGGGTCCGAAAGGACCTAACAGACCAGCCTCTAGCCCACTCTGATCTGACATGGTATACGGATGGCAGCAGCTTCCTGAGTGGGGGGCAGAGAAAAGTGAGAGCAGCCGTAGTAGACAAAAATCAGGTAGTTTGGTCTAGTAGCCTCCCAGAAGGAACTTCAGCCCAGAAAGCAGAACTGATAGCACTCATGCGAGCTCTCACCATGGCTGCAGGGAAATGGGCCACAATCTATACTGACAGCCGGTATGCGTTCACAACAGCGCATGTGCATGGGGCAATATATCGAGAGAGGGCTACTAACATTGGCTAAAAAAAAATAAATAAAAAATAAAAAAGAGATTGAGGCCCTATTGGAGGCTGTAATGTTACCCCGAGAGCTGGCCATCGTACATTGCCCTGGGCACCAAAAGGGGGACTCCCCAGTGGCAGCAGGAAACAGGATAGCCGATCAAGAGACAAAGGAGGCTGCCCTCCGGGATCCAAGGAGCCTGGCCATTCACGCCTCGACTCCGGAGGATTCAGCTCCTGAAGAGGCTCCACCCCTGGAACTTCTGAAAGACACTCTGAAAAGGATCCACAAATTAACCCATCTGGGCAGCAGAAAATTGATCCAGCTGACTACAAAAGATAAGACCCTCTCCCCATCTGAAAAGAAACAAATGGCAGAAAAGATGGTACCTGCTTGCCGGCCCGGCAAGCAGGTAAATGCATATCCTGGGAAACTGGCCCCCGGAAAAAGGCTATGAGGAACCCGCCCTGGCCAGCATTGGGAAGCAGACTTCACCGAGGTAAAGCCAGCTAAGTATGGCCTGAAGTACCTGCTAGTGTTTGTAGATATCTTTACAGGATGGGTAAAGGCCTTCCCTACCAAGAGAGAAATGGCAATCGTGGTTGCCAAGAAAATCTTGGAAGACATCTTCCCTCGGTTCGGGTTACTGCAGGTAATAGGGTCAGATAATGGACCAGCTTTTGTGGCACAGGTAAGTCAGGGACTTGCAAAGGTACTGGGGATTGATTAAAAATTACATTATGTCTATAGACCCCAGAGCTCAGGACAGGAGAACAATTAAGGAGACCTTAACCAAATTGACCATGGAGACTGGCTCTAGAGATTGGACGATGCTCCTACCGTATGCCCTCTTTAGAGCTAGAAATACCCCTTCCTTCATGGGTCTTACCCCCTTTGAACTGCTCCTTGGGTGTGCACCCCCAGTTAAGAACCTAACCCTCCAGCAAGGAGAAATCATGCTTTCCCCTCTGTCTGACAGGCTGCAAGCCTTAGCATCTATCTGTCCAGCATACAATGTGGAAGCAACTGTCCGCTGCGTACCAACCCGGCAGGGACAGTGCTGCCCATCAGTTCCACGTGGGGGACTTCATATACGTCTGCAGACACCAGCATCAGACTTTGGAACCCCGGTGGAAGGGACCATACCAAGTCCTGCTGACCACCCCAACGGCGGTCAAGGTGGATGGGATCGCCACCTGGATCCATGCCTCCCATCTCAAGCCAGCCAAAGTGCCAGAAGACTCCTGGACTGTGGAATGGACTGACAATCCTCTTAAGCTTTGGATTCGTCACCAGTGCGACCTCAAGTAACCCACATCAACCAGTGTCTCAGACTTGGCAGGTTATATCAGGCCAAGGGGAAATTGTATGGAAAATTACCTCTAATCAGCACCCACTGTGGGGCTAGTGGCCTGACTTGCACCCGGACCTCTGCCAGCTTGCAGCAGGGTCAGATGACTGGGATATCCCTACAACTGACCCTAGGAACCCTAGATCACCAGCCGTCTGTCAGGATGGAAAGGGAACTTGTAAATATAATGGGAGGAAATACAGGAATCAATGACAAAACTTAGAAAAAGATTAGATGCCAGAGAAAAGAACTTACGAGGCTCTCAAAGCTGGTTTGAGGGATGGTATAATCAATCCCCATGGCTAACTACATTATTGTCAGCCCTCACAGGACGACTTATTGTATTAATTCTTGTCCTCATGATTAGACTATGTATCCTCAATCGAATCTCGGCTTTTGTACGATCCCAGGTAAATGGGGTTAAGATAATGGTCCTGAGACAACGATACCAGCCAATATCTGGCAGTGACCTTTAAGATTAAAGGTTGGCACAGAAAAAAAAAGGGGGGAATGAAAAGGCCATTGTAAGGGAAACAAGGCCCCCCCCACTAGCTCTGCTAATTGTAGATTCAGTGGAAAATACTGCACTCTGCCCCCACGCCCCATACCAGAAAAGTTAGCCCATCATGCTGTGCTAACAGGATGCTTGCAGGATGACCGCATGCGGTTGTGCTTGCAAGATAAATTGCTTGAGAAGAATGCTTGCAAAATAACCCCTTGCTAGATAAGCTTGGAATTTGTTTATCCACCCAGACTCTGAGAAAGACCGTGGAGACATCTAGTCTCCAGATGTCTGCACTCTGGATGACCCCGCTCTCCCGCCCTAATAGAACTGCCTCTTAAAAGGCCTGTGAGCCTTAGACTCGGGGTCACCAGCTACTTCTCGTGCTGGTGTCCCACGAGCTCGTGCTAATAAAGCTTCTTTTGTGACCCAATATCGGAGTGAAGCTCTCTGTTTTGGACGCCGACCCTAACAGGTCTATGATCTCTTTCAAGTTAATTTCATTTAAATACACACAAACATGTTTATAGAAGCTTTCTTCATAATGTCAAGACATAAAAGTAATCAAAATATCCATCAGTAGGTAACTGAATAATAAGTTATGGTCTATCCAGACAAGAAAATATTCAGCACTCAGTAAATGAGCTCTCAAAGCATGAAAATAAGGTGGAGGGAATTTAAATGTATATTACTAAATAAAAGGAACCAATCAGAAAAAGACACACACACACACACACACACACACACACACACATATATTATATATTAATCATTCCAAATGCTGGCATTCTGGTCCACCCCTTGGGGACCTGCCCTGCATCCTGTTGTAAATCCTTTTTAAAGAAAATATTCTTCCTTCTTCTTCTTTCCCCTTCCTCCCTTTTTGACTATGAGGTGTGTACACTGCAGCTTTCCCTTTTTTCTCACTCTCTCTTCCTCTCTCCCTCTTTACCTCTTTTTCCCTCTCTATCTCTCCATTATGATAAACTTTCCATGTGGATGCTGTGCCTGCATAGTATGAGTGACTTTCCATGCACTGCAGCCCGCCACCACATCTGCATGGCCTGTCTCCCTCACCAGTGTGGTACCTTGGCCCAACTCACTAAGGCCTCCTGTGTGCCATATCATTACATTGGTGCTCCATGACACAGTGGGTTCTCCCACTGCTTTCTACTACCCACAAGCAGTCTGAGAAACTCAGGGACCCTATACCGTCTAACACCTTCACTTTTCCAACTGGAGGACCATTAGGACTCTTTACTATCGGTAAGATTTTCCCCTTCCCTTCTGGCCATTTCCCACGAGTGAGGATTCATCTCCTCTCGACCATGGTCTCTTACCTCTTGAACCTAGTTCCAGCAACATGTCTTGGGCTTTCAGCCCTCCAGCCCCTGTTCTTTTGCAATGGCATATAGCAACAGCCTGTGCCTACTCACTCCATGACCCATAGCCTTTGGATGATGATCCACAGGTTATCTTGATGTGTTATTGGTCCTCACTGACCCTCTGGGATGCTGGAGGTCAGTCTCTTGGACCTTCTTCCTCACTGTGGAAAATGTGCCTACCACCTAACCTCTATTCCAGCTTTAGCCTACTGGAGTCCTTATCTCCCCTCCCTCATGCTCCTCTAGTCTTGGCCAAAGTAGTTACATCATCACCTGTCACAAGATCCCTTCACCCTCATGCTTTTGCTCTTAAACTGTTCTGTCTCTATCTGTTCCTTGTTTCCCATTCTTCTTGCTCTTGCTGATGTAGCCAGCTGGCACTGCTCAGGGTGAGTCACTCAGAGCTGAGCCTCTCCCCCATCTGGCAACCCACCCTCCCTCTGCTGCTGCCATTGCTGCTGCAACTGAAGCCTGGGAGATCCAGGATGCCTCCCTTATCTTCTGTTTCTTCCTGACTTTCTCCCACCTGCTGTTTCTCAGTCTATTCCTACAGTCCTGTAAATTCTTATCTCTGCCTTTTTAAGTTGGTCAGCTGACAGTTTCCAGGGAAGTTTTGTCTGTCATTCTGTTAAAAAGTTTATTTTGTATGTGCAGATGGAAATGTGTTATTGAGGTGGCCACATGACTGACTTTTGAATGCTTGAGTTTATGTGTCCCATATATGTCCCATATGTCTTTAAAAAAAAGAAAAAGAAAAAGAAAACCCACATGAACACATGGTCAGGCACCAGAGGGTGATCATGTGGTCAAGCAGGTACTATCTTGGCTAAGGTCAATGAGGGACAGGTCATATGACCCCACTGCCATCTTTACCAAGGGCAGCAAAATGTCATTTCCTGTCAGTGGCTCAAGCCTGGGCAGGGTGCTTGGCACTCAAGCTGTTTGTGCAGGGTTGAGGGGTGGGGAGAGGTCAGAAAAGCTTCTGCCTTGAGCCACACATTGTTTTATGGGGTGGAGGACTCAAGCCTCCTGTCACAGCCTGGCATTCCTTCCTCCATGGCTGCTCCTTTGGGCGGGGCCTGGAGACCTATCCCTCCCCTCCCAGGATCTCAGACATCAGCAGAACCACATGCCAACTTGCCAACTCATTTTATAGATAAAAAATCAAGCCTTACTTTTCCTAAAACTACTAGGTGTCATGACATAAATAAATGATTTAAATGCTTCAGATTACTTTCCCCTTCTATGATATTGTTATATTAAGATTTCAAAAGTTTAAATTTTACCATTAATAGAATTCTGATACTGTTTGGGTCACAAGCTCAGGATTTTAAATTTTTGTTGGTTGTCTCCTAAATATAAACTTAAACTTCTCATCAGGCCAAAGACATCCCTGTCCAATCTGTACTTGGCTCTCTCAAAACAAAAATGTACATACCTTTTAACCCAAATCTGTAATTTTGCTAGGACTCAAAGGTATGAGCCTAGATACCCATTATCTGCACCTGCTTTTCTATGATTTAAATTTCAATACTGATTGATAATACTAATATATCTAAAACATATCCCTTTATAAAACAAGAATTCATATAAGCCTCAGAGGATCAAAAGAAGCCATTGGATCCACTTCACAGAGGTCAAAACAACTCAAGGTAAGTACAACGGTACAGCTGAATGCATTTAGTATTGACTGTGTGTATATGATTTCAGGACTGACCATTTGATATTGGATAAGCACAGGCAGGTTGCCTATAATTCTTTGTGTCAAAAAACATCTTGATGTAAATATTACTACTGTACCTTTTACAGAGACCTAGAGAATGTAAGCAACTTTTGCAAGATCACAGAACTAGCACATGTGGCTTTGTTAAGATTTGAGGAGTGTTTTCATATTCTTTATGGGCTTATAGTGACTCAAAGGATAGAATATGTTGCTTAATTATAGCTAAAACTAGTCGGTCAGAGGTTCAGGGGATAACAAAACTGTTTTCCTGACATGGTACCCTTGCTAAACAAAGTAATTATTTGGAAAAAAAATCCTTGGCACCTCAGAACCAGAAATTCCATTGTGTTTTCCTAATTACAAGAACAGGGAAGTTAGAGATTTACTAAACACACCTGATCCTAAGGATGAAATGCCTAGATTCAGAGCCTGAGGCCTTTAAGGGCATATGTTTGATAGATAAGATAATTGATAAACAAGATATGTATTTTATGATGGAGTTTCTGGTCTCCTGAGTGGGTCCTTTTCTCACAGGGTCCTTTTTACATAGTTGGGCCATACCCTGACTCAAAAGCCCCTTTTCTCCTATTCCTGTTTGGCCTTCGGATCTTTCTCCTGTCACTCTTCTTTGCCTTCTCAGGAGATAGTAAGTCCTAGTAATATGAAAGCTGCCTTGTCTGCATGGCATGTCTCTAGTCTATCTGCTTCAGTAGATTTTCCACTTGGCTAGCAGACACATCCAAGGGTCAATTAATGACTGCAATCTGCTCCAAACGACCATGAGCTCAAGACTTGCTGAAAGCTGATGTACTCTCTCCCAACCAGGTGCAGGGTGGTTATCTGACAGAACTGTAGGGACAAGAAACAATTACATTTTCCTAACATTTTGTTGCTTGTCCCAAACTGACTGGACAGCCACAAGTATGCCTGTGGAAACTCTTAACTACTTGGGGAAAAAAGGTGGGCACCAGGGAGAAGAGACAGAGGTACATATGTCCAGTGATTTCTTTCAACATCATCTATCATAAAAACTGAGTGGGGTCTAGACATAGGCCAGTAGTGTGACCACAGAAGAGGCAGGAAGTAAGTAATCTACATCTACCTTAATAGACACATTGTATATAGTAGACCACAGAGTCCTTTAAAATCAGGAAAGTATGCAGTTGAAAGTATTTATTTACGTAGAATTGGAATAAAACAGTGAAAATAACACTAATTTAAGCATTGATGCATGGTAGGCCAGGCTACTCAGCCTAATATGTGACTATAGATAGATTTCATTCTTTGGAGGCTATAATTAACTGCTACATCCAAAATTTTGCCAACAAAATATCCTTTGTGGAATCCCAATATTCACCTTTCTTTGCTTCCTGACTGTAGGGGCTATGTAACTAGCCATCCTCATGCTCTTGCTGCTCTGCCATGATGGACTGGATCTCCTTGAAACATAAGCCAAAATAAATCCATCTTCCCTTACATTGAGTCTGTCATATATTTTGTCATAGCAATGAGAAAACTAATACAGAAAATTTGTATTGAAATATAGAGCCATTTTGTGATAAAATTGACCTTGTGGCTCTTAGACCCTTTGAAATGGCTTGTGGGAGAAATGGGGAAAAATTTGGAACCTCAGATGAGAGAAGCCCTAGAATACTCTAAGTAGTATGCAATGGACTCTTCTTTCTATTAAACCGATTTTAATTTTATTATTTATATATGTATATGTGTGTGTAGGTGTCCATTTGCCAGTGTGTGTGTGTGTGTGTGTGTGTGTGTGTGTGTGTGTGTGTGTGTGTGAAAGGACAACTTTGTTGTGTCAGTTCTCTCCTTAGCCTCTACATGGATTCCTGGGATTGAATGCAAATTGACATGTTTTCATAGCAAGTGTTTTTGCTCATTGAGTCATCTTGTCTAACCCACAGATAGGCCATTCTTGTAGGAACCTAGAAGATCAGAATGCTTAGAGAGATGTACAGATTGGAGACTTACCTCATGAGGCTTCTAAGGGGAGCAAGAAATCTGAACTGTGCTAGAGGCCATTTGTGTTACATTCAGACAAAGAACAAAGAATCTAGCTGCATTTTATTCATGTCCTGGAATTTTTAGTGAGGCTGAATTAAAAATTAGTGGACTAAGTTGTTGAGCAGAGGAAATTATAACATGTAGGCTTTGTCATAGTAACTGTTTAGTGTTCTTAAGATGGATCTATGAGAGGGAGAGGGAGAGAGAGAGAGAGAGAGAGAGAGAGAGAGAGAGAGAGAGAGAGAGAGAGAGAGAGAGGAGCAAGATATAGAAACTTGTGCAGCTTGGTTAGGAAGGGATTGTGAAGATAAGGCAGCTGTTATTGTTAAAGAGGAAATAATTTGCTTTGCACCTGTGCAGTAAGAAGGAAGCTCTAAGTGGAAGACCACATATAGTGAATGCTCCAACTTGTGAAAATACAGTTTCATTTGAAATGAGAGAACCTGCCTGGAGAATACCACTAAGAGAATTTGGGCTTGGGCCAGGCGGTGGTGGTGCACACCTTTAATCCCAGCAATCGGGAGGCAAAGGCAGGTGGATCTCTGTGAGTTTGAGGCCAGCCTGGTCTCCAAAGCAAGTTCCAGGAAGGGTGCAAAGCTACACAGAGAAACCCTGTCTTGAAAAAAAAAAAAAAAACAGAGAGAGAGAGAGAGAATCTGGGCTAAAAAAATAACCACTTAAGGAAGTACATTCTTGCTTCAGATGCCAAGGCTAAGTGAGACCACTATAACCATGGTAGAAGAAGGGGGAGATGCAGATTACATCTTGAGCAGCAGAAACTTGGTTGCATTGTCCACATGATGTTGGTTTTTCAGGCATGCAAAATGCAAGAGTGAGTGGGTCATGGATATTTGTACCAAGGTTCCAGAAGTCTGCTGAGTCTGTGCTGTATGTGGCAGGATCAGATTTCCTGTAAGGAGGCTCTGAGAAGCAAATGCACATTATTAAAAGTGAAGCCCAAAGTTTAGTGCAGACCTCAGGATGTTGGAATGCCAAGATTATGGGACATTTTCTGAGGAAAGCTTCAGGCATGGAAGGGAACTGGATCATGAGAGGTTGTCTGCTACAGTCAGCAGAACTAGAAAGTTTGAGCTGCTTAAGTGCCCTGGAGCCCAGATGATATCATTAGGAGTTCCAGATTTGGGAACTAGAGCTTCAGGTTTTGGTGTTTTTCTTATTTGGTTTTGTCCTGTTTTGTCCTGATCTTTTCTTATTTTGCCCTTATTCCTCCACTTTGGAATGGGAATATTTATTCTGTGCCATTGCATGGTGACAGTGTTATGAATTATAGTGTGGGGGGACCACCAATTATATACCATGTGTGAAGGAAAATATGCTGCGCAGATGCAGTGCCTGGCTGGGCTGATGCACACAATGCGGGCAGTGGTGGGGGTGGCCAGTAATTTATAACCCAGATGCTGCATCCACATGGAGAGTTTATTATAATAGAGAGATGAAAAGAAAGATGAGAGAGAGAGAGAGAGAGAGACCAAAAGAGAGAGAGACCGAGAGTGTGCACCTCATGGGAGGAAAATGGAAGAGAGAGAGAGGAAGGTGAGAAGTTTTTCCTCAGAATGAGGCTTTTATGTCAGGATGCAGGGCAGCACCAAAGGGTGGGATTTCTAGGGGCAGATCAGAATATTAACATTCCTCTGTTTTGATTATTATAAAAAAGAGGTAAGTTATGGGAGCAAGTTGGGGAACAAGGGCACTGAATTCTTGAGGCTACTTCAAGCTGACAAAGAGGGAACCAGGAGTCACACACAGTGGAAGATCTCAGGAATATTCCTTGAGGGAACTGAGGAGGCAGGTTGTAGAAGTGGTGTTCTAGGAGCTTGGGGAGAAATGGCACTTCAAATCAGGAGTATAGAAGCCATGGCATCTGCTATTTCTCTGGAGGTCAGGCAGAAATAATGAATCTACAAAATATGCTCAAAAAGTAGGTGGGATCAGAAATGGGTTCTGGAGATTGTTAGTTTTTATTATACCAGATTTCTTGATGTAGTAGCAGAACTTTTCCCAGGGACTTGTAGGTATCTGTAATATAGCTGGAGTAGATTTTTAACAGGAAACGTATTAATGAGCTACCAAGGTGATTGTAGTCTTAGGTCACTAAACACCATCAGATCTGAGAAGGATAAATTTAAAAAATAAGTGAGACAGCTGTCCTATCTTCATACAAACAAACCAGGATATACTGAGAGCAGTCAATAGTAAAAAGTTACATTGAAATTTGTTCTCTGAGTTTATCTGATCTGGTAACAAGGTAAATTATGTTTAGAACTAGTAGTAGCCCTGGGAGAGGGGAAACTGTGAATTTTATATTCAGAACTGAGAAAGCAGCTGAAGCAAAATGGGACTGGGGCAGAAAGGGCTTAAAGCCCGAAAGACATGTGGCACCAGTGATGAATCTGACCTCCAGCATCCCAGAGGGTCAAAGAGGAAGAAATGGCACAAGATTTATATAATTTAAATAGCCAATGGGCCGTCATAACAAAAACTATGGGCCTTGGAATTGAGTGGGCATAAACTGTCTCCATATGCCATTGCATAGGGATAGGGGCCAAAGGGCTTAAAGACCAAAAGACACATCGTAGTACCACCACAAGATGAATCCTCACTTGTGGGAAAATGGCCAGAAGAGAAGGGAGGAATCTTACCAATCTGATAGGGTGAAGAGTCCCTGGTGGTGCTGCAGTTGGAAAAATAGTGGATGGTACAGGGTCCCAGAGGTTGTCAGACAATGAGATTGCCTGGCAACGTTGGATGTCAATGTTATAAATTATTGCATGGGGGACACGTGAGGATATCCCTTGAGTGCAGGGAAACATGTTGGGCAGATGGGGAGGCGGGGCAGTGGCATGTGGAAAGTCATTTACACCCATGCACTGCATCCACAAGGAAACGGTTATTATAACAGGAGATAAAGAGACAGAAAAGACAGAAAGGAGAAAGAGAAAGAGGTGTGCGCACCTCATGTCTGGAAGGGAGTGGGAGAGAGAGAGAGGGAGGTTGTGCATACCTTGAGGGAAGAAAAGCAGGAGATAGAGAGAAGGGGAGGAGTTTCCCTTAGAACAAGGCTTTTATGTCAGGACACAGGGCAGCACCAAGGGGTGGGATTTCAAGGGTGGATCAGAATATTAACAGACAGTATATAAATTTAAAAATTTCTTTTTACAAGGCCATACAACTAAGAGCTTTTTCAAGTCTCAGCAGACACTCAATTGTGGGCTTTAGCACAATGTCAGGATATGTCATAGTTAATCAGAAACCTTGTCTGAAGGCTTTCCCAAATCAGATTGGTCTGAGGCCATGTCTATAAAGCATTCTTTTAGTTTCTAATTTATCTAGGTGGGTTCAGCCCACTGTGGGTAGTGCTATTCCTAAGCAAGTGTGCCTGGCTATATAAGAAATAACATCTGAGCAAGCCAGGGGAAAAAGCCAATAAGTAATGTTCATCTGTGGTTTCTGATCCAAGCATCTGCCTTGAGTTTCTGTCCTGGCTTCCCTAGATGATGGATTGTAACTTGTAAGTCAAAGAAACCCTTTCCACCCCAAGTTGATTTATGACTGTAAGACTGTAAGGACTTTTGAAGTTAGAATGAATGTGTTTTGCATTATGAAATAGCCATGAGACAAAGAGGAAATGGCTATGTTTGTTGAGTGCTGTGTTTGGGTATCAAGTTGACAAGTAGTGGATTTTTATGGTTAATTTCAATTGTCACTGTGGTTGGATTGAGAGATACCTAGGGTACTAATGTGGCACACATTTAGGTTTGTCTATGAAGAGAAATTTAACCAAAAAGAGAAGGCTCTCCTTATGGACAGCACTATCCCATGGGTTTGTGGATTTGGACCTAATAAAAAAATTGAAAAGGCAAAAATAAATAAATGAGCATCAACATTCATCTCTGTCTACTTTCTGATGTCAGACACAATGTGATCAGCTGCCTCACATTCTCGCCACCATGCCCTATTGCCATGATGTGTTATGCTCAGATCACGGGGACCCCCAAAAGACCACTATGGTGACTGAATCCTGTATGTAATAGCAAAGAGCCTTTATTTCATGCTCAGAGCTTGGTCTCTCTCTGTTTGTCCTACACAGCAGGGAGAGCAGAGAGCCCTGAGCCTGGGAGGGGTAGGGTTTTTATCATAGCAAAGGTTGAGGAGAGGGGATTTCTAGGGTTCAGGACCATGATTAGCTGACATTTGTTTAGGGGTATCAGCAAAAAGGAAAAGTAGCTGTGTGATAGGCTCAGGGACATCTGGTGATCTTACCTAATCTTAATGGTTGAAATATTTGTGATGTCAGGTACTTTCCCTTTCCTGGCCTATCTCTGGGTGGTGTCAGCTTATGGCTTTTCTTGGATCTGGGTGTTGCCTGCCAGTAAGCCTGTCACAGAAGCTGCAAGCTATTTTGGGCCTGCCACAGATGAATTGTATTCTCTTTTAAATTGTGAGCCCAAATGAATCCTTTTTCCTTTGAGTTGCTTCTGTCAGGCATTTTTGTCACAGTAAGGAGAAAAAAAAAAAAAAAACAAAAAAAACCCAAAAAACTAACATGGCCTGAGACTTAGCCAATAAAATTTGAGCCAAACTATTATCTCACCATTCAAGCCTGACTTCTCCTAAGGGACCTTTCCTTTTCTTTCCTTGTCTGCTAGCTGAATTATGCAGAGTGACAGGAACAAAGTCCAGTTAGGCTATAGTAAAATGACCCTGAGTACCCACTTTGAGGATAACTTGCCGGAATCATCAGTTGCATGAAGAAATCAATTTATTATTTATGTTGTATTGTCATCAAAATTTTGAGGTTATTGGTCACAGTTTTTGTTTGATTAAATCATTTTCTTACCTGTGGTCCTTCCTTTTGATAGTATTATAAATTCTTTTGATCTTTTGGGAAAAAAGAAACAAACATCCTTCATGAAAAGTAAAAATAGAAGCAACAACTTTCTCTTCTTGTAAGAGCAAAAGGAGAAAAATTATTTCTTCAGGGGATTGTCCTCTTCATTTTATTCCCTAAGCTTAATGACCCATAATTTTTCCCTGAAGTAGTGAGGAAGAAAGGGAGGGGAAGGGAAGAGAGGATGGAGAGAAGAGTGAGAGACTATCAAGAAAAGAAAGAAGGAAAGAAGAAAGGAGAGAAGGAGGAAAGAAAACATTGAAGGTCTTTTGCAGACTCCTTTTAAAAAGGCTTTCTGTTGGGGGATGAGGATACCAGCTAGTAGCTCAGTAGTAGAACTCTTCCTTAGTGTGTGTAGCTCTGGGCTCAATGCCCACTACCATAAAACAAAAGGTTTCCTTCATTGAAAATCTGTTTAAGGAAAATGCACTTGCCCTTTTTTTTTAATTCTTTTTTTTTTTGCTTTTATTGAAAATAGATATTTTTGTCACATAATATATCCTGATTATGATTTCCTCTCCCTGTACTCCTCCAAGCTCCTCCCCACCTCCTCTTCGATCTGGATCCACCCCCATGCTGTGCTATCTTTTTTATTAGAAAACAAGCAGACTTCTAAGGGATAATAATAAAATAAAATAAAATAAGATAAAAAAATAATACACCAGAATAGAACAAAACAAACAAGGAAAAGAGCCCATGAGAGCCACAAGAAACAGAGATCCATGCATTTGCACACTCAGGAATCCCATAAAAGCACCAAACTGGAACTCATAAGAGATATGCAAAGGACCTATGGAGCTAAAAAAGAGAGAAGAAAAAAATAAGATAAAAGATAATAAGATAATTTTAAAAAGAAAAGCCCTAACACAACCTTATGGGACTAGGAACCTCCAAATATGCCACTGAATTCATTTTCTGTTGGCCATCTACTTCAGGATATATAGCCTACCCTTAAAAGTAGTTTGTTTCCCCAGTAAGACTCCCTAAATTTTCATTTGCAAGTGGTTATAAATAGGAGCTAGCTTCTGGGTTAGGAATAGGAGCAGGTGTCCACTGCTACTTTCAGCTCTAGGACCCCATCTGGTGCTGAACTGTGCAGGCCCTATGCATGCTGGCTCAGTCTCTGTGACATCATATGTGCATTGGTCTTGTTGATTTAGTGACTCTTGTTTTCTCAATGTCCTTTATCTCCTCTGGCTCTTACATTCTTTCTATCTCCTCTTCCACAGCATTCCCTGAGCCCCGAGAAGAGGCAACTGATGGAGACATCCCATTAGAGCTTAGTGTCCCAAGGTTTCTCACTCTCTGCATAATGTCTGGCTATGAGTCTTTGTATCTGTTTCTATCTTATCTGCTGCAGAAAGAAGCTTTTCTGATGATGACTGAGCAAGGCATTGATCTATGGGTATAGAAGAATGTCATTAGGAGTCATTTTATTACTACTTGCTTTTGTCTTGTTGGAAAAGTAGTGTTAGGTTTTATCCTAGGTCTCTGGGCTATCTAGTCTCATGTTGTTGATCACCCAAGCAGTGTTGTGTTTGGGTTCCATCTTGTAGAGTGGGCCTTAAGTTAAATCAGATATTGTTTGGTGACTCCCACAAGCTTTGTGCCACCATTGCACTAGCATATCTTGCGAGCAGGACACCATTTTAAAATTTTGTGGCTAGGTTGGTGTTTATGTTTCTCCTCTGGTAGCATACAGAGACCACCTTCCTGTACCAAAGACTCTAGAATATAGGGGTAAAGGCACTAAGTAGGTACCAGCTCAGCTTCTCATGTTCATTGAGTTGTGCAGGTGTTGTTTTCAGCAATAGGAACTACCTGTGAGCTTGTGGAGAGCAACCTATAGTCTTGATAACAGCATGATTTGTTTGGGGGTTCCCATGGGTTCCTTTGGCCAACAACTCAATTAGATTTAGCCCAATCCCATTACTGGAAGCTTCATTTGTTGACAAGAGATGCCAGTTGGGGCTCTGTCTCTCTTCTATTTGGCAATTTCATTTAGATTGCCTTTGTATTTGCATATATTTTAGGAAGCTTCTACTGTATTAGGTTTCCATACTACCTCTCAAACAGCCTCTAATTTTAGCTGTCTCTCCCCATATTTCCTCCCTCATCTGACTCTTCCCCCTCCCCTCCCCACCTTATCCTCCTGTTCCGGCCTCCACCCATCCATGACTATCTATTTTGTTTCCCTTTCTTAGGAGATCTATCTATCCCCTTCTCCTAGCCCCCTTCTCTATGCCTACCCTCTGTGGTTCTATGGATTACAGTTTGGTTATCATTGACTTAACAGCTTATATCCCAATATAAGTGAATATATACCATATTAGTTTTTCTGGGTCTGGGTTAACTTGCTCAGGATGATTTTTTTCTAGTTTTATCCATTTACCAGCAAATTTCATGATGTCATTTTTAAATGTCTGAGTAATATTCCTTGGTGTAAATGTACTTACTACCTTTTCTTTATCCATTCTTCAATTGAGGAACAACTTGGTTGTTTCCAGTTCCTGGCTATTATAAATAGAGCACCAATGAACATTATTCAGCAAATGTCTCTGTGGTAAGATGAAGTGTTCTTTGGCTATATGCCCAAGAGTGATATTAGCTGGATCATGAGGTTGACTTTCGGCTTCCTAATGAACTCCCACACTGGTTTTCACAGTGGGTGCATAAGTTTGTGCTTCCATCAGCAGTGGATGCATGTGCTTCTTACTCCATATCCTTGCTAGCATGAGCTGTCACTGATTTTATTGATCTTAGCCATTCTGACAGGTATAAGATGAAATCTCAAAGTCATTTTTGATTTGCATTTCCCTGATGACTAAGGATGTTGAACATTTCTTTAAGTGTTTCTCAGCCATTTGAGTTTCCTCTTTTGAGAATTCTCTGTTTAGATCTCTAGCACAATTTTAGGCCAGGGATGGTGATACCTCCAGCACTTCTTTAATTTAGGATTATCTTTAGCTATCCTGTTTTTGTTTTTGTTTATTTTTATTTTTATTTGTGTGTGTGTGTGTGTGTGTGTGTGTGTGTGTTTCCACATGAAGCTGAAGATTATCCTTTCAAGATCTATAAAAAATTGTGTTCAAATTTTACTGGGATTGCATTGACTCTGTAGACTGTGATAGGATGGCCACCTTTACTATATTAATCATACAGATCCATGAGCTTAGAGTACTTGTCATTTGTATACAACTATTTGTTCACAGCTTTTCTGGTATCATCTAGGTTGTGAGCTCCAGTAGGGCAAACAGTATCCTAGTTTGTCTCATTTTGTAGGTTGTGCCTTGCCTGGTGCTTTGCATAGAAGTGGCTAATTAAATGTTCAGTAAATAATTGTACTCAAGAAATTCACAAAACACAGACTCATGATTTTAAAAAAAATGGCAACTTACAGCTATTGTGAGAATGTGATTCGTCCCCTCCCACACCTTCTTTCTAGCTGAGCACATATCTTTTCTTCTCTAGCTCTAATATACTAAGTTGGTTTAACCAGTGTTGTAAAATAAGCAACCAATTCATAGAAAAGTACAGAAGCACCATTTGATTCACTCATCACCTAAATTGCATGAGTGACTAAGGCAATTTCAATTAGTAAGTTTCATTGTGGAACTCCACTAAGGACTTGATAGAAATGTTCTTCCCGGATATGTTGACATTCAGCTGTAGTGAATGGCACCACAAATCCTGTTTAGTCTGAGGTATCAAAGGCCATTTCATGTGAGGAAGCTGCTTGGGTAACCCTAATCTATAAGATGACAAAGATAAAAAAAAAAAAAAAAGCATCCCTTTGTTATCTAACTTTCTGAAAACTCAGCGTTTATTACTCTTGGGAGTGGAAATTTTCAGTTTTTTTCTTTTGGGGGGGCGGGGAGGTTTTCTTTTCTATTATATTTAAAACAACGTTAAGTTAAAACTATGTTTTTATCACATTCTTCCCCTCCCCAAGCAAATAAAGAACTACCCTTTTGGTTCGTCTTCCTTTGCTCTGCCATTTATGTGGAACTATCCCAAGAAATTCTTGTATCAAAGAAAGTTTGTCACTTGTATTTTGGTAACTAAAAACAGGCAAGGGAATTTAATTTCATTTATTTATTTTTTTCTAGGGCAAAATTCAGTACTTTCCAGCTCTCTGGAAACTCCCTAGATTGACAGTTGTTAAGTGTTAGGTTTTTTCAGTCCTCATGGTACGTCCACATTTTTTACTCTCCATAAGGTTATTATTTTCTATTCATATTGTTAGATCTTGAATTAACAGGAAATTTTGTGTTTTTCCCCCTACAAACCCAAGCAAATATTTTGGGGCAATTTCTTCCCTTGTTCGATCCCCACATGATGTTGCAAATATTTGAGTCATGGGGGGAATCTTTTAGTTAGAGCCATGGTTTATATCAAACCAATGCATTTTTAAAAACTTGTGTCATTTCCAGTCTCCTTTGCTGGGTTTTCACAAGAAAGAAAGGTAGAGGATGAGGTGATAACTAGAATGACGTGAGCATGCACATGTGCATGCTTGTTTAACAGAAACAGTAGATGCCCAACAGATGCTAGTTCTTACTATTACCATCTTGATTTCATTGTTATTTCATTAGCCACATGTATTCAAGGCCTTCCTTCTAAAACACCTAAAGCAATACTGAAAGTCTTTGGTGTAAGAGAAGTGGTATTGGCCCCAAATTAGACTGAATGATAGATTACCTCCTAAGCCTACCTCTTTCCTCTGTGTTCATAACTAAGCATCTACCAATACAAAAATGAAATATGCAAGCAGGAATGTTAAGTATCCTCCCCCACAGCTGAGGCCATCTGGGTGCAACATCAAAATTTGACCTCACACGTAGAGTTTGACCACAAAACAGAAAAATTCAAAGTTTAGATTAGATGAATAATTGTATACTTGTTTTTATATGGTCCTAAGTTTACAAATAACTGTTCCAAAAATATAGTCATTAGATTTAATTTTATTTGTCCTTTCTATAAGAACTTTTATGCAACAGTTTCTTCTTAGAATAAAAAAGTTGTTTTCACAAAAGAAATGCAGAAACTACTCATTTGTTAGTGTTCAACCTTCAGTGAAATCACAGTGCAGTGGGGAAAATAAAGAACTCTCTGTGTTTTTCCATGAAAATGAACTGAAAAAAAATAGTTAAGTGATGAATATAAAATAAAGTATTTTCTTTTTAAAACACCCCCTCCAGGTTTATAAATAATTAATACCACTTCACACCTATTTAAAAGCCTAGTCAAATAGACATCATTTTAGCCATTAATATCAATAGGTAAACTGAGAAAATAAGTAATTTACCTTTCTGTGGTCAATTCCATTACTAGATTACACTGAATTTTAAAACTCTTATCAATACTTGAACAACAATAAGAAATATATCTCTCCTATGGTGCAAACCAGAGGTCAAAAGAGGGTTTTCATTTGTTCTAGTCCTCTGCATTGCATATAGTATCTATGGGAGTTCTTTAAATATTTAAAAGAATTAAATGACATTCTTGAGTTAGCAGTGCTTACCTCTTCATTTCATGAATATTCATTGGCAGGAAAAGAAATGAAGCCTGTTAAATATAGAAAGGAGATACAAATTCTATTTTCAAAGTACTGTTTATTTTTAAGAGCTGGATTATGCTAGGACTAGGCAAACCAGATTATAAAAATAAACTTATCTCACTGCCTTCCTCTGTCCATTTAAGACTATTATGCTTAACCTATGAGTAACAGTCATACATCTCCTGTATCTTCCAGATCTGCCCATCAGCTCCCACCATAATTCAAATAAATCCCTTTGTGCTACTTCTGTCACTGCAAATGATACCCTAGATACATACTGGAAATCTTTGGACCCAATCAAGGAACCCTTAGAAATATGTTTCCATACCTGTGATGTGAGAATATTCCTCAAAAAACCAATGCATCTTCAAGAAGTCTGGAGCTTTCAATAGGCAGACTGGTAATTTTTAACCAAGGGGGAAGATGAGTATATTACATAATCATACAAATCTCTACATATATAGATAGATAGAAAGACAGACAGATAGGTAATGTGTGTGTGTGTTCCTATTCTAAGACATAGATCTCTTAAAACCCTTACAATTTTATGAGTGGTGAAGGTGACAAGAGTTTTCCTTTTTTTTTTTCCTGACAGCATCTTATCATTCAGCCCAGGATGATTTCAAACTCGTGATCATCATGCCTTAAGTTCTTAAGTGCTGAGATCATAAGCATGTGCCACCATGCCTGCCTTAGGGGTATTTTTTGTTATAATATTTAATCTTGGTACCTGGATCCTGACATGCAAACTTTTAGACTCTGTGGAATTAGGAGAATCTCTTGTATGCTAATAATATGACTAGTGACTGGAGTTCCCTAGCCTCAGGTCACCAGAAAAAAAGCTAAGGAATATTTAAAGGATTAGAAGTTTCAGACCCACTTTTCAACTTGAGGGTGAAAAAGAAAGAGCTTGAGTTTAAAAGGATCTCCAACAACCAATGATTTGATTAACCCTGCTTATATTAATGAAGCGTCTATAAAAACTCCAGATAACAAAGTTCAGAGAATTTCAAAGTTGGTGAACACATCCAAGTTCTGAAGGCATAGCATACGTGGAAAAGGCAGGGATTCCTGCACCCTTCTTACTGCTCCACATCTGTCTCTTTGTCTCCACATCTGTCTCTTTGTCTGGCAGCTCCTTTGCAATAACATTTAGTATAAACCAGTAAATATAAATCTTTCTCCAAATTGTCAGAGATAAGGAGAGGGTCTATGTAAATTCCCAATTGATAGCTAGTTGATCAGAAGTAAAAGTATCAAAGGGAGCCAAGCGATGGCGGTCCACACCTTTAAGCCCAACACTCCAAGAGGCAGAGTTTAGACCTTGAGGCCAGCCTGGTCTACAAAGCATGTTCCAGGACAGCGAGGGCTGTCAGAAAAAGACAGAAAAACCCTGTCTTGAAAAACCAAACCGAACAAAAAACAAAATTAACCAACTAACCAAACAAACAAACAAATGAAAAAAACAAAAACAAAAACAAAAACAGTGGGGACTTGTGATTGGTACATGAGAGTGAAAGTAGATTAATAACACCAAACCTTTGCCTGTGGGGTCAGCAAGAATGGTAGGACAGTCCTCATGTAAAGAGTTAGAAAACTGCATGCTATAGCAAAGCCATGGCCCCACCCCAAACATTTGACACCATGTTTTTTACTTAAATTTTTTTCTTATATATATATTTATATAAATATATATATTCTTTTTGGCTTTTATTTTGGTTTTCTGGAAGTATTTTCAATATTTTTGCTTTTATTCTGTTTTCCTGACACAGAGTTTCAGGAAAGTTTCCAGCTATCTTGGAACTTGTTTTGTAGACCAGACTATCCTCGAACTCACAGAGATCCACCTACCTTTACCTCCATGAATGCTGGGATAAAAGGTGAACCACCATGTCCAGCTTATTTTCTCCTTTTAGAGGAAAATGAACGTGTGATGACATGATGTGAGGGCAATGGAGTTTTAGTTGTACAAAGCATCTTCTATTGTTTTAGTACCTAGCACAGCCATAAATACTCACCAGATAGCCTCACTCACTCTGATAGCCTTATCTCCTCCTGCCTGTCATTCTAGAGCCAGGGAAGCAGACAGTTAAACTCATAATAAGTTATTAACAAACTACCCAGCCAAGTATTCTTCAAAGTACAGTCCTTATTTTTCTGCAGCACATCTGTCTGGAACTCTGATTAAAAGGGCAGATTCCTACTCCACATTTGCCAAAGCAGAAGTGCCATTATGGAATTGAGGAATCTGCATTTTAACCAAATTCCAGGAAATTTCCATTTATAGGAATATTTTAAATTTCTTTGTCAAAGTGTCAGTGGCAGCAAGGAGATTTAGCCCAACATTGTTAGTGACAATTTGAGGTGGTCCCTACTTAAGGAACCTCCACTCAACTAAAGCCAGGTTATTTACTTTACTGAAGCAATTCGAGTGAGCAGTTAGTTTATTGAGCAAACAAAAGAGATAGCACATGATTCAGCTTTAGATGTTGTTAGAGAGAGAGAGAGACAGAGACAGAGATGACAGAGAATATCACATACCTACAGCATTGATGTAGGCTTCTTGAGAGCAAGTCATCATAAAAGAACTTAACAATAGCCATATGTAGTTTTATGGCTTTTGACGTTACATTGCTCAAAGCATGTAACATATAAATAGGTTAAAAGATGAAGGAAAGTTTAAAAACTAAGTCAAAAGTATGAGCCACTTTACTTATTTCTCTTAAAGAAGTTTGTTTTTGAAAAGAAAATTGTAAGGTCTTTGTTTTGAGATGCATTAGTCAGATTTAGAGATGAGAAAGGAGTGCTGATAAACTCAAAGGTCATATTCTGGCCTCAAGTAAGTATAACTCTTTTATATATTTTTTATTATATTTGTATTTTAATTTTACATATCAGCCAATGGGTTCTCCTGTCCTCCCCTCCCACTCCTACCCCCACCTTCCCCCAGTCCCTCCCCTCCATTCCCATCTCCTCCAAGGCCAAGACTCCCCTGGGGATTCAGCTCAACCTGGTAGATTCAGTACAGGCAGATCCAGTCTCCCTTCCAGGCTGAGAAAAGCGTCCCTGTGTAAGCCATAAAAACCTTAAATGGATGGGCATCTGACAAAATAACTGCTCAAAACCCCTCAAAAGTGTCAAGGTCATAAAAAATAAGGAAAGAGTGAGAGGTTTATTTATTTATTTATTTTAGACTTTTTTGGGATAATAATATAATTACATCATTTACCTCTTACCTTTTCTTCCTCCAAGATTTACCATATATCCTTTCTTGCTCTCTTTCAATTTCATGACCTCTCTTCTCATTGTTGCTATATACATATATGTATGTATATATATATTCACAAATACATAAATATAACCTGCTTAGTTATTCATATCTATGATTTCAGGGCTGACCATTTGGTATTGGATTAAATGTTGGTGGCCTCCACTTTATGTCTGCTAGCAATGTCAGTGCTATACCCATAAAGCCTCACCAACATGGCTGCCTAAACATGAGCCAAACAAGGACAACAACAGTAGGCATGCTAAAGTAGATAGGGGAAAATCTCATGAGGTCTCAACCTTACATAAAGAACTATAGGTAACTAAGGAATGCTAAGAGCAGGAGGGATTTTTATAGATCATAAGAGATGAAACTGAACAGAAATAACAAGAAAATGTGATGTGTTATCCTGGCTAGGTTCCTAGAACAAGAAAAGGAGAGTTAAAAAAAAAAACTGTTGAAATTAGAACAAGTTTACTTAAGAATATTTGTACCAATGTAAAATTCCTCTTTTTGATAAGGGTACTACAAGTTTATAAGGTTACATAAGGTACTAACAGCGAAAACAGTGTGAGGGCAAGGATATACTTGTACCTTTTCTTTGAACTTTCTTTCAGATAAACTACAAAGGGTTATGCAAATACCATTGAGGCTGCTATAGGAATAATAACTAGTAGGGAGTGCAAAGGTGAAGAGGATGGATGGACTAGTACAGATCAGCAACATCAGTGGCAGATGGTGTTGGTGACTTAAGTAAGTTAACTAAAAGAGGGAGATTTGATGGTAGAAAAGTGAACTCTGTCAACTATACCTCCATGTTTCTCTTTGTTGCTTCTAGTCTAAAGAATTCATAAATTGGGCAATAATGTTCTTATGACTTGAGTTTGAATGTTTTCCATAGGCTTATGTATTTCAACATTTGTTCCTAAACCAGTGACATTCTTTTGGGAGTTGTGAAATCTTTGGCATGTATAGCCTAGAGAGAGGAAGTAGATCACAGAGGTGGGTTCTAGGCTCCTTCCTAACATATTTTTTGATCTCAGTCTGCACTCATGTGAAGAACTTTGGTCACATACTCCTTTATTTATTTATTTATTTGTTTGTTTGTTTGTTTGTTTAATTTGATTTTACATATCAGCCATGGGTTCCCCTGTCCTCCCCCTCCCACCTCTGCCTTCCCCCCAGCCCACACCCCCATTCCATCTCCTCCAGAGCCAAGATTCCCCTGGGGATTCAGCTCAACCTGGTAGATTCAGTACAGGCAGGTCTAGTCCCCTCCACCCAGGCTGAGCAAAGTGTCCCTGCATGAGCCCCAGGTTCCAAACAGTCAGCTCATGCACTAAGGATGAGTCTGGATCCCACTGCCTGGATGCCTCCCAAACAGTTCAAGCTATTCAATTGTCTCACAATATCCAGAGGGCCTGATCCAGTTGGGGGCTCTACAGCTTTTGGTTCACAATTCATGTGTTTCCATTAGCTTGGCTATTTGTCCCTGTTCTTTTTCCAATCTTGGTCTCAACAAATCTCGCTCATGCAATCCCTCCTCTTTCTCACAATTGGACTCCTGGAGCTCTACATAGGACCTGGCTGAGGATCTCTGCATCTACTTCCATCAGTTATTGGATGAGAGTTCTAGCATGACAGTAAGGGTGTTTGGCCATCCAATCAACAGACTAGGTCAGATCAGGCTTTCTCTCGACCACTGACAGTAGTCTACAGTGGAGGAATCTTTGTGGATTTCTGGGGACCTCTCTAGCACTTTGCTTCTTCCTGTTCTCATGTGGTCTTCATTTATCATGGTCTGTTATTCCTTGTTCTCCCTTTCTGTTCTTGATCCAGCCGGGATCTCCCAAATCCCCTAATCTCTCTTTCCCTCAAACCTTGCCTTTCATTAACCCCACTCATGTCCAGGTTGTTCATATAGATCTCATCCATTTCTCTGTCCCTGGGTGATCCCTGTGTCTTTCTTAGGGTCCTGTTTTCTAGGTAGCCTCCTAAATATAACACCAGTAGCATAGACACTGAGAGAAGCAATCAATCAATGGGACCTGTTGAAACTGAGAAGCTTTTGTAGAGTAAAGAACACGGTCAACAAGACAAAGCGACAGCCTACAGAATGGAAAAGGTCTTCTGTAGTGGGTAGCCATCCTAGCACTGGACTGGAAGTTCCAACCTCCATTGAGGCTTCATTAATGGTCATGCCCACAAGGCAGGGCAGAAGGAGGAAGCAGAAGACCCAGGATCGTGAGGAGAGGTCTCTCTTGATTCTGGAATCCTGGACACTGGAGGTGGACCAAGCAGAGTTCGCCAGAGAACACCGCCGGACTGCGCCATACCTTTGCCAGACCCTACAACCTATCCCTTCATTTGTAAGTTACCCCACAAAATAAATCTCCCTTTTAACTACGTGGAGTGACCTTAATAGTTTCACCAATATTCTTCACCAACCCCACATCTGACAGAGGGCTGATAGCCAGAATATATAAAGAACTCAAGAAATTAGACATCAAAATGCCCAACAGTCCAATTAAGAAATGGGCTATAGAACTAAACAGAGAATTCTCAACAGAGGAAGCTCAAATGGCTGAGAAACATTTAAGGAATTGCTCAACATCCCTAATTATCCAGGAAATGCAAATCAAAATGACTCTGAGATACCACCTTACACCTGTCAGAATGGCTAAGATAAAAAACACAGAAGACAGCTTATGCTGGAGAGGATGTGGAGAAAGGGGAACTCTCCTCCACTGATGATGGGAATGCAAGCTTGTACAGCCACTTTGGAAATCAATATGGTGCTTTCTTAGAAAATTAAAAATCCATCTCCCCCAAGACCCAGGTTTAGCACTCTTGGGCATATACCCAAGGAATGCTCAATCATATCCCAAGGACATTTGCTCAGCTATGTTCATATCAGCATTGTTTGTAATAGCCAGAACCTGGAAACAACCTAGATGCCCTTCAACTGAAGAAAGGATAAATAAAATATGGTACATATAGACAATGAAGTACTACACAACAGAGAAAAACAATGACATCATGAGGTTTGCAGGCAAATGGATGGATCTAGAAAAAATCATCCTGAGTGAGGTAACCCAGACTGAGAAAGACAAACATGGTATGTACTCATTCATAGTAGGATACGGGATGTAAAACAAAGATGACTAGACTGCTACTCACAACTCCAGGGACACATACTCTTTTTTTTTTTTTTTTGGTTTTTGGAGACAGGGTTTCTCTGTGTAGCTTTGTGCCTTTCCTGGAACTCACTTGGTAGACCAGGCTGGCCTTGAACTCACAGAGATCTACCTGGCTCTGCCTCCCCAGTGCTGGGATTAAAGGTGTGTGCCACCACTGCCCGGCCCACATACTCCTTTTTTATACTATAATTTGATTACAGTATTTCTCTTTTTCCCATATGCCCTTTGCCATTCTCCTTCAAATTCATGTATTTTTACAAATTAATTGTTATTGTATGCATATATGTATATGTAAATAGATATATTCCTAAATATAACTTGTTGAGTCTGTAAAATGTTATTTGTATGTATGTTTTCAGGACTTACCATTTGTCATTGGACAACCAATTTGTATGCTCTTCCCTAGGGAATGCTACCTCTCCCATTCTCAGCTTTCCTTAGTTGCCTGTAGTCTTTTGCGTAAGGTTTAGGTGAGGCTTCACGGGCTTTTCCCTATCCACTTTTGCATGTCCATTGTTGTTGTCCCTTTTCGGCTTATGATTGGACACACATACTGGTGATACTTCATAGGTGTAGATTCTGACATTTCTAATAGTCACAACCTCAGAGCAAAGTTACTGATCCTCTGACTGTTATAGTCTTTCTGCCCCCTCTTCTGCAATGTTCCCTTAGGTGTTTTTTGGATGCATCTATTGGGATTTGGCTCCACAACTTTGCACTTTGATTGGTTGTTGTATTCTGTAAATGGTCTCTGTGTTTTGCAAAGAGAAGTTTCCTTTATGAGGGACAAAGAGTATACTTATCTGGGGGTATAAGGACAAGTGTTTAGATTATTGTTAGGGATTATGCTGGCTTAGTAAAGTGGCAGTTGTAGGTTCTCCAAGATCTGTGACTTTATTAGCACTGAGTGGTTAGATTTCCAGCATCAGACATAGTCTCCCTCTTGTTGAGCAGGTCTTAAGTCCAATTAGAGAACTGTTGGTTATGGCTAAGATATGCGTACCTCTACTGCATCCTTAGGTTAATATGCCAAGCTAGTTATTGATGTGGTTCCTAGGTGTCATAGCTGGGTATGAGTGTTGGTTACCTTCCTTCTTTGGAAGCTTGCATGACACTTTCTAGCACCATGAATGCTAGCATTCAGGAAAGCTGGACACATACTCTTGATGTCAGAATTCCTTCTCCATGCTTTTACTCCCTTGGAGGACCTGTGACACCATGAACCAAAGTAAATGTTCCTTCCATTAAATTTCTTCTGTCAAGCATTTTGTCACACTGGCAAGGGGAGGAACAAATATAGAAAACTGTTACTGAGAAGTGGGGTTTTGTTATGACAAAACTGGCTATGTGAGTCTTGTGCTACTACAGGTGTGAGAGGATATTTAAAATACAAAATTCAAATGAGAACCAGATACTTGTAATATAATGTCCAAAATATTTAAGTTTCGGTTGAAAAAAATCACTTGGCATACTAGGTCCTGGGAAGATCTCAAACTCCATAAAAAGACAGCCAAAAGGTTCCAACACCAAAAATGGATAAACTGTTATAATTATGTAAAAATGATTTTAATGTTTCAATCATAAAAATGCTTCAGTGACTCACTAATAATGAGAAATTATGAATATATATGAACAACAGGGGAAACCCTGGAAAGTTTTAGCAAGTAGATGAAACATCTTAGCAAAAATATAGAAAATATAAAGAAGAACAAAAATGAAGCAAAGATATAAAAGATATGAAGAACTAAATGAATATTTTAGAGGTAAAGATATAACAACTGAAATAAAACACCCAATAGAGACATTCCACAGGAGAATGGCCAGCAGGACAGATGAAACAATCAGGGAGCTTGGAGCTAGAAAAAGAGAAATTATTTAATTTGAGCAACAAAGAGAAAATGAACTGAAAAACAAGCTACAGCATCTAAGATGTGTGCAACTTTCATGTTGAGTCTTTAAAGTAGAAAAAAGCTTTGTCAGAAAAAGTATTTAAAGAAATAAATGCTGAAAATCCCCCAAAGTTAGAAAAAAAATAAAAGAAAAAACAATCCCATAAGCCTACAGATTCACAAAGATTCTCTGTCAATCTGGACTTACTGTCAGTTCATCTTATTCCACATTCTCTTACATGCCCTGTTTTTTCCTGATTTGGACGAATATATTTGATTTATTTTTAAGTAAGTAAGTAATCCATGCTGAAAGGTATACAATCCATATATCCTACTTTCCCTAAATTCTATTCTTGAAACTATCCAAAGAAACAGAGTACTCTATATCTAAGCTTGGAGCTATGCTATTAGGCTACATGGTTGTCTATGCTATTTTTTTTTTATGAAGCAGAGTTTGCTATTCTACTTTCTTTCAAAATGGGTTGAAGGATATGGCCCATTGCTTTATCTGGCCACCCCCTGTTTTATCCACAGGATGTAATTTCCTGGTGCTCAGTGACAATTGCTTCTACTAAGCACTGAGAAGGTCTTCTCCCACAGACCTGTGATACCTGTAGCACATAAAATTTTGTATTTTGTTGTGGGCAATAAAAACACTCAGAGAGGATGAGGGGACAAAGAAAGATGGCAAAACACTCGCTCTAGTGACCATACCTCCTTGGAAGAAATTTGATTTGAACAATTATCCACACAAAAATATCTCCACAAGAGATGAGGAAACTAGGAAAAAGAATAAATAATCACATTAAAAAGATCTTTGAAGACAGTAGGAAGAGCAGTTTTAAATCACTACGTTATCTCTTCTCCTAGGTAGCATCATGCATGTAGATACTGATTCCTTGGGGAAAAGAAAGGCAAGTGAGTACGAGGTTTTGCCCTGTAATAGGAGTCTAGGTCTACTTCAGTAAATCACAGACTAAACAAGATTCGCAAGTCTTATCAAACTTGAGAAGATTCAAATAATATCCTATCAAATCCCCTTTTCTGGCCACAATTTTATAAATCTAGAAGTCAGCAGCAGAGGAGCATTAGAAAATTAGGAACTAAACAGAATAAGAAAAAAACCCAGGTCAATAAAGAAATTAAAATAGATTTTAGAAAATTTCTAATGGAAATACAAAACCTACCCATACTTGTGAGATACAGGAAAGGCAATTCTCAAAGAGAAATGTATAGCAATAAATACCCCCCCCACACACAAAACACAAATTGCCAATGTAACAATGTACATTATGAAACTCAAAAAATCCAATTAAAATAAATTGTACCATCTGTTATTTTTTAATTTCTTTCCTAGTGATGAAAGTCCTGAATTTCTATTGAGTGCAACATATGAAAATTGTAATAAAGAGTTCAAGCAATCCCTCACCAAAAAAAGAAAGAGAAATTGGAAAAAAAAAAACCAATAAATGACACCCACAGTCAGTAGGAACACAGAAATTATAAAATCAAAGAAGAAATAAAATAGAGACTTAAAAGTCAATAGGAAACATCAGTGAAACTGAGGTGGCTTTCTGAAGAAGTATGTAAAAGCAACATCTTTAGTGATACTAGTACTATAAAATTAATGAACAAGGTTGCTAATGGGGATGCTCTTACAGACCATCAAGGGAAATGTAAGGCAGTTAAGACACTATGGAAAACATTAGAAGACTCCTCAAAAAGCTAAAAATAGGAATGTGATATGATCTTGCTGTAGCTCTCCTAGGCCTATAAGGGAAATAAGTCAGTACAATACACTAATGCTTACTGTGTCACTATTAACAATAGCTAAATTACAGAATCAACCTAGGTGTCATCAATATATGAAAGAGGTAAATAATACAAATTTTATTTACTAATAAAGAAGAAATTAATCATCACATTCAAGGAAAAACATTCAAATAAATAAAATCAGAAATGAAAATAGAGATATTACAATTAATACTGTATGAATAGTAAAAGTTATGAGTTTGTTATGAACATTTCCTAATAAGAAAAAATGTATTAATTCTTTGATGCACACAAACCTACCTTCCAAGACTGAATTATGAAGAAATAGAACATATTATTATACCAAGAATGGGCGAGGAGATTGAATCAATTATCAACAGTCCTCCATCAAAGGAAAGGTCAGGAAATAATTAATGAAGTAAACAAACATCCTAGAAAATGAGAGAAAAATCTTTTCTAGAATATACAATGAATACAAAAACTAAACAACAAGAAAAAGGGGCTAAAGATAAAATACAAATGACCAATTAACATATAGAAAAATCTTTAATTTCATTAGACATCAGAAAAAATGTACATCCATCTTACTCTAGTCAGAATGGCAGTCATTAAGGAAACAAATAACAGGACTAGTCAGATGGCTCAGTAAATAAATTAACTTGCTGCCCCTTTCCAGAAAAGCCTGAGGACCTATGTTGGCAGCCTGGAGCCCCTATTAAAAAGCCAGATGAAGCAGTGTAAGCATCAGTAACCCCAGCATGCCTATACAAGGAGATGGGAAGTAGAAACAGGAAAGTTGGTGGAAACACAAAAGCCAAGCAGCCTGGAGAATTCAGTGCCAATGCAGCAGAAACAAGAGATGCTGTCTTAACAAAGCAGAAGGCAATAACCTAGTTCTGAAAATTATCCTCTTCCACATGTGTACACACACCACCACCACCACCACAACAACAACAAATAAAAAATTATGCATCAATTTCCCTGATGAATATAAACACAAAAGTGAACAAAAGTAACAAGGTGAATTCAGTAGCACATTTAAAAGATCACACACCTTGAACAAATGGGATTCATATCTGGCAGGTAAGAATAATTAAATTGGCCATGTCCCAGCCCCTAACTTGGACAAAGGGCCCCTGCTTGATCAGAGGTCATGCTGGCCTTCAAACTCCAGGTAGGTCACCCACTCACCAACACCTTAACTCCCTCAGTGTCTGACTACCATATCCCCAATCATCCTTCCCCTCATTCTCACTGTATTACAGCCACCCACTTGGACAGAGGTCCCTGCCTGACCAGAGGTCACCCTACCTACCTGAAACCTGCCCCAAATCAAGTGGAGACCCTCTATTCAGCCACAGGCCATTCCAGCCAGAGGAAACAGAAACCAAGGAACAAAACACCCACCCAACAAAGACAAACTCAGTAATTGGCACCTAGATCTATTATCACCCCCAACATAGATGCCTAGAAGCAAGCATAAGAAAATAATCAACAATAGCCAAAGCAGTATGTCAACACCAGAGCCCAGCTAGCCTACTATAGCAAGTCCTGAATACTCTACCATAGCTGAAGCACAAGCAAAAGACTTTAAAACCAACTTTTTGAAGATGACAGAGCTCCTTAAAGAATAAGTGAATAAATACCTTAAAGAAATTGAGGAAAAGACAAACAAAAGTAACAGAGCAATTGGATGAATCCCTTAAAGAAAGCCACGAAAAAACTAACAATTGAAGGAAATGAATAAAACAGTTCAAGACCTAAAAACAGAAATAGAAACAATAAAGAAAATACAAACTGAGAGAATTATGGAAGTGAAAAACATAGGTAAGCAAAGAGGAACTGGAGAGACACGCTTCACCAACAGAATATAAGAGATGAAAGAAAGAATCTCAGGCATTGAGATATGATAGAAGAAATATAAACATCAGTAAAAAAAATGCTAACTCTAAAAAATTCCTGACACAAAATACCCAGGATATCTGTGACACTATGAAAAGATCAAACCTAAGATTAATAGGAATAGAAGAAAGAGAAGATTCCCATCTCAAAGACCCAGAAAATATTTTTAACAAAATCACAGAAGAAAAATTTCCTAACCTTAAGAAAAACATGCCTATAAAGGTACAAGAAGTTTACAGAACACTAAATAGATTGGATCAGAAAAGAAAGTCTCCCTGCCACATAATAATCAAAACATTAAACACAGAGAACAAAGAAAGAATATTAAAAGTTGAAAGAAAAAAAGGCCAAATAACATATAAAGGCAGACTTATGAGAATTATACCTGACTTCTGAATGGAGAATCTAAAGGCCAGAAGGACCTAGGCAAATGTCCTGCAGACACTAAGGAGACCACAGATGCCAGCCCAGACTACTATATACAGCAAAACTTTCAATCACCATAGATGGAGAAAACAAGATATTCCATAATAAAGTCAAATTTAAGCAATGTCTATCTACATATCCAGCCCTACAGAAGGTACTAGAAGGAAAAGTTCAATTCAAGGAGGTTAACCACACCCATGAAAATACAGGACATAATCTCATACCAGCAAAACCAAAAGAAGAGATGCCCCCTCTTTCCCTCCCTCCTCCCCCATCTCTCTCCTCTCTCTCCATCACTAAAGCAAGAACAACAAAAAGAACAGGTATTAACAATCATTGGTCATTTATCTATCTCAAATTAATGGTCTCAATTCCCAAATAAAAAGACATAGACTAACAGAATGGTTGTGAAAATAGGATCCATACTTCTGCTGCTCACAAGAAACACCCCTCAATATCAAAGACAGACATTATCTCAGAGTAAAGAGTAGAAAAAGATTTTCCAAGCAAATGGATCCAAGAAACAAGCTGGTGCAGCCATTCTACAATCTAACAAAACAGACTTCAAACCAAAACTAATAAAAAGAGACAGAAAACTATACTTCACATTTATCAAAGGAAAAAATCCACCAAGATGATCTTTCAATTCTTAACAACCATGACTCATATGCAAGGGTAACCATGTTTTTAAAAGAAACATTACTAGATCTTAAGCAGTCATTAAAAGTCTCCCACCCACCCCCCAAAAAAGCCCAGGGCCAGCATAGAATTTTACCATACTTTCAAAGAAGAACTAATACCAATGTATCAACCCTTACACATTGAGAGTGGGATACTTCAATACCCTACTCTCACCAGTGCACAGGTCATCCAGACAAAAACTAAACAGAGAAATAGTAGATCTAACAGATATTGTGACCCAAATGGACAGATATCAACAGAACATTTCACCCAAACACAAAAAATACACCTTCTTCTCAGCACCTCATAGAACATTCTCTAAAATTTGCCACATACTTGTTCACGAAGTAAGTCACAACAGATACAAGAAAATTGAAATAATGGCCTATATCCTATCAGACCACTGTAATAATACAGTGTGCAGGAGGCCGTGGTGGGTTTTGGAGCCAAGGTGCCCCATAGTGGGTGAGACATGCCATGCAGGCATGGCAGATGGTGGAAAGTTACTCACATGGCAGATGCAATGTCCACATGGCAGGTTTATTTTGGGGTGTGAGGAGAAGGGAGAGAAATGGAGGGAAGGAGAAAAGAAAGAGGCAGAGAGAGATAGAAAGAGAGAGGGAGAGAGACAGAAAGAGAGAGGTGCACACTACCTCTAGTGAGAGGAGAGAGGGGGAAGGAGTTTTTTCCTCTTAAGAGGTTTTTAATGTAAGATAATGTCAAGGAGCATGTCAGAATACTAACAACCACCATGGATTAAAGCTGGATTTCACCAACAACAGAAAGTGTACAAACTCATGGAAACTGAACAACTCAGCACTGAATGACTACCAGGTCAAGGCAGAAATAAAGAAAAAATAAAAACTTTCTAGAATTCAATAAAAATGAATGCACAACATAGCTAAACCTATGGGACAAAATGAAAGTAGTGCTAAGAGGCAAATTCATAGCACCAAGTGCTTACTTAATGAAATTGGAGAAATCTCATCCTAGCAACTTATCAGCACACCTAAACTCTCGAGAACAAAAAGAAGCAAGGTCACTCAAGAGTAGTAGACAGCAGGAAATAAACAAAGTGAGGGTTGGCAATCAATGAAATAGAAACAAAGAGAACAGTACAAAGAATCAATGAAACAAAGAGTTGGTTCCTTGAGAAAATCAACAAAATAGACAAACTCTTCTGCAAACTAACTAAAAGACAGAGAGACTATTCAGACTGACAAAATTAGAAATAAAAAGAGAGAGAAAAACAACACATACCAAGGAATTAAAAAAAAAATTAGGTCATACCTTGAAAACCTATACTCCACAAAATTGGAAAATTTTAAAAAATGGATAATTTTTTCCATAGATACTATTTTACCAAGTTAAATCAAGATCAGATAAACCAGGTAGTGGTGGCACACACCTTTAATTCCAGTACTCAGGTGCAGAGGCAGGCAGATCTCTGTGAGTTTGAGGCTAGCCTGGTCTACAGAGCTAGATCCAGGACAGCCAAAGCTACACAAAGGCATTCTTTCTTGGAAAACAAACAAACAAACAGATCAGATAAACAATTTAAATAGGTCTATAATCCATAAGGAAATAGAAGCAGTCATTAAAAGTCTCCCAACCAAAAAAATAAATAAATAAAAAAGCCCAGGGCCAGCATAGAATTTTACCATACTTTCAAAGAAACACTAATACCAATACTCCTCAAAATATTTCACAAGATAAAACAGAAGAAACATTACCAAATTCATTTCATGAGGCCAGAGTCACTCTGATACCCAAACCACACAAAGACTCAACAAAGAAAGGCCATGAACATGCAAAAATACTCACAAACCTAATCCAAACACATATCAAAAAGATCATTCACTATGATCAAGTAGGCTTCATCCCTGAGATGCAGGGATGGTTCAGCATAACAATAACAGTAAGTAAAATGTACCATATAAACAAACTAAGGAAAAACCTATGTGATTATGTCAATAAAAGCTGAAAGAGCCTTTGAAAAAATCCAACACCCTTTCATGATAAAAGTCTTGGAGAGAGTAGGGATACAAGGAACATAGCTCAACATACTACAGGCAACTTAAAGCAAGCCTATAGCCAACCTCAAATTGAATGGAGAGAGACACAAAACAATTCCACTAAAATCAGGAACAAGACAAGGCTGTCCATTCTCTTCATAGCTATTCAATATAGTACTTGAGGTTCTAGCTAGAGCAATGAGACAAATAGAGGAGATCGAGCAGATACAAATTAGAAAGGAATAAGTAAAAATATTATTCAAGGATGATCTGATAGTATATGTAAGTGACACCAAAAATTCTACCAGGGAACTCCTATAGCTGATAAACACCTTCATCAAAATGGCTGGATTCAAGATTAAGTAAAAAAATCGGTTTATATATAGCACCCTATACACACTTGACAAGAAGACTGAGAAATAAATCAGGGAAACAACACTGTTCACAAGGGATGACCCGTGACACACATGCCACACCATATTTGGGCTTCTCTCCTCCTGTTTCTTAGATCTAGGCCTTGCTTAAGTCTCCATAGCACCAGAACCTCTTCTCACAAATACCAGAACCTCTTCTCAGAAATCAGGTGACCAAGCTGCAGTTAGGCAATTAGGCGGTTAGGCAAGAGTAAATAGATAGTCCCCAAAGAAACATTCCCTGCTAGCTGAACAACCCATGATTAAAGTCCCCTCCCTGCTCGCACCCCCCTTTGCCCCCACCTATATATGCCTTAAGAGGAAAATAAAATTTTGGAGCATGATCAGACATCCTGTCTTGCTCTCATTCTTTGTATCTCTTGTCCCTCTCATTCATCGGCCCTCCTTTCAGGTCCCCATTGAAGACCCTGCTGGCTGGGACACACAACAGTCACAAATAGTATAAAATATTTTATGGGTAACTCTAACCAAGCAAATCAAAGATTTGTATGATAAAAACTTCAAGTTTTTTAAGAAGGGAATTGAAGAATGTATTAGAAGATGGAAATATCTATCATGTTCATGGTTCCATAGGATTCACTTAGTAAAAATGGCTGTCCTACCAAAAGCAATCCACAGATTCAATGCAATCCCCATCAAAATTTCAACCAATCCTTTGCAAACCTTGAAAGGACAATACTCAGCTTTATATGGAAAAACAAAAATCCCAGGTAGCTAAAATAATCCTGAACAAAAAGAACATCCTGAGGCATCACCATTCCTAAGATATAGCAATAAAAACCACATTATATTGACATAACAAAAGACACATTGGTCAATGGAATCAAATGAAAGGAGATGCAGATATAATTCCATATGCATATGGACACTTGATTTTTTTTTATAAAGCCAGAAATACAAAATAGTAAAAGAAAGCTTCTCCAACAAATGGTGCTGGTCTAACTGGATGCCAGAATGTAAATTGATCCATATCTATCACCTTGCACAAAACTTCAGTCCAAGTGGACCAAAGGCCTCAATATAAAACCAGACACACTGAACCTAATAGAAGAGAAAGTGTGGAAATAGCTTGAACACATTGGCACAGGACACAACTTCCTGAACAGAACACTGATAGGGCAGGTACTAAAATCATCAATCAATAGATGGGAACTGTGAAACTGAAAAGCTTTGATAAGGCAAAGAACACTAAGAACACTATCAATTAGGACAAAACAGCAGCTTACAGAATTGGAAAAGATTTTCACCAACTTCACATCTAACAGAGAGCTCATCAGGACACTAGATATCAACAAACCAAATACACCAATTAAAAATGTAGCACAGATCTAAACAGAATTCTCATCAGAGGAATCTCAAATGGCTGAGAAATACTTAAAGGTTCAATATCCTTAGCCATTAGAGAAATGCAAATCAAAACTACTTTGCGATTTCATCTTACATCTGTGAGAATGCCTAAGATTTATTACACAAGTGACAGCTTCTAGTGGCCAGGATGTGGAACAAGAGGAACACTCCTCCATTGCTAATGGGAGTGAAGACTTGTACAGCCTCTATGGAAATCAATATGGCAGTTCCTCAGAAAACTGGGAACTGGTCTACCTCAGCAGGAAAATTACTATATTAGAAGAAAGAGGAGGCCCCGGAACTCTCATCTAGACCAGAGGTGAGTGCCTGGGCTTACACTCAGAAAGGCAACTGCCCCTGGGTCCCACCCCTGGACACCAGCCTTCCCGGGAAGACCTGCCCAACTTGGCCCCAGTTTCCGGCCAATTTGTGGGCCCTGCGGGAAGGCTCCCCGTTTCCAAGACTGCAGGCAGAACCTGCAGTCTCCACACCCTGCCCCCACACCCATTTGCCAGAGACCTCAGCAACTTCCTGAGAATCAGAAACCAGTTCCCAGCTTCCATCCTGCCCTGGAACTCCCACCTGGACCAGAGGTGAGTGCCTGGGGTCACACCCAGAGAGGCCTGCACCTGGGTCACAGCCCTGGGCAAAAGCTACTCCAAGGAAGACCTGTCCAACTGAGCCCCAGGTTCTGCCCATAGGGCAGGATGCCCCATCACCACTGGAAGGTTCCCCCTCTCCAAGACCCTCTGGTGACCCCTACAACCTCCATGTCCTGCACCCACACCCATCTGCTCGAGACCCCAGCCACTTCCTGAGATTTAGAAACCAGCCCCAAGCTTCCATCCTGCCCCGGAACTCCCATCTGAACAAGAGGTGAGTGGCTAGGGTTACATTCAGAGAGGCAATCACCTCTGGGTCGCATCCCTGGGCACCAGCCATCCAGGGAGGACCTGCCCAACTTTGCGCCAGTTTCTGACCATTTGTCAGGCCCTGCAGGAAGGCACCCCTTTTCCAAGACTGCAGGCAGACCCTGCAGTCTCCACATTCTGCTACCACACCCACTTGCCTGAGACACCAGCCAATTCCTGAGACTCAGAGACCAGCCCCCAGTTCCCATGCTGCCCCAGAACTCGCATCTGGACCAGAGCATCCATCCTGTCCCAGAACTCCCATCTGGACAAGAGGAGCTCCCATCTGGACAAGATAAGGAGACCCCAGCCACTTCCTGAGACACAGAGTCCAACCCCCAGCTCCTATCTGGCCAGCACTCTCATCTGGACCAGAGCTCCCATCCAGCCCAGAGTTTCCATCTGGACCAGAGAAAGGCTCCCTAAATCTGTCAGCTCTGTCTGGACCAAATACACTGATAAGACCAAGAACGAACCCACAAGGAGATGGGCAGACATCAAGGCAGAAGTACATACAACAAAATAAAGAGCAATACAGCATCACCCTTCTCCAACAGCTAGACCTGAACATCACAGAATGGAAGAAGAAGAAGAAGAAGAAAACAACCTTATAAGTAACATCATGAAGAGGCTAGAGCCTTATATAGAAGAAATAAAAATAAAGTGGAGGAACAGACAAACAAAAAATGGGAAGAATGCTATAAAAAACTAGAGGAAAGGACAATTAAAGCAGAATAAAACAATAAGTCCCTGAAAGAAAATCATGAAAAAGCAAGGGAAACAGTCCAAGACCTGAAGAAGGAAATAGAAAAAATGAAGAAGACACTAGCAGAAGGAATGCTGGAAATAGAAAATCTGAGAAAACAAACAGGAACTTCAGATGCAAGTATAACCAACAGAATGCAAGAGATGGAAGACAGGATCTCTGGTGTTGAAGATACGTTAGAAGAAATAGATTCATCAATCAAAGAAAACACTAAAACCAACAAAGTCATGACCCAAAATGTCCAAGAAATTTGGGACACCATGAAAAGACAAAAACCATGAATAATAGGGATAGAGGAAGGAGAAGAATACCAACTCAAAGGCACTGAAAATATATTTAACAAGATCATAGAAGAAAATTTTCCCACCTTAAAGAATGAAATGCCTATGAAGATACAAGAAGCCTAAAGAACACCAAACAGACTAGACCCCCAAAGAAAGTCCCCTCACCACATAATAATTAAACAATTAAACATAGAGAATAAAGAAAGAATATTAAGGGCAGCAAAGGAAAAAAGTCAAGTGACTTATAAAGGAAAACCCATCAAAATAACACCTGATTTCTCAATGGAGACTTTGAAAGCCAGAAGGACATGGACAGATATAATGCAGACACTAAGAGACTAAGGATGCCAGCCTAGACTAATATACCCAGCAAAACTTTCAGTCATCATAGATGGAGTGAACAAGACCTTCCAAGACAAAACCAGATATAAACAATACTTGTCAACAAACTCAGCCCTACAGAAAGCACTAGAAGGAAAATTCCAACCTAAGGAAGGCAGATACACCCATTAAACACACAGGCAATAGATAACACCACAGCAGTAAATCCCAAAGAAGAGAAGTACACACACACTACCACCAAAAAATAAAACTAATAACAGGAACGAACAATCACTGGACATTAATATCCCTTAATATCAATGGACTTAATTCGCATATAAAAAGACACAGACTAGCAGAATGGATATGAAAACAGGACCCATCTTTCTGCTGTATACAAGAAACACACCTCAAATTCAAAGACAGACACCTCTTAAGAATAACAGGTTGGGAAAAGACGTTCCAATCCGATCATCTTAAGGATCAAGCTGGTATAGCCATCTAAATATGCAGCAAAATAGACTTCAAACTAAAATCAATCAAAAGAGATGATGAAGGATATTACGTACTCATGGGAGGAAAGATGCACCAATATGAAGTCTCAATTATGAACATTGACGCCCCAAACACAAGGGCAACCACATATGTAAAAGAAACATTACTAAAGCTTAAATCACATATAAAACCCCACACATTAATAGTGGGAGACTTCAACACCCCACATTCACCTCTGGACGGATCGGCCAAATTGAAACTTAACAGAGACATAATGGTCTTAACTGATGTTATAACTCAAATGGACTTAATCAATATCTACAAAACATTCCACCTGAACAAAAAAGAATATAACTTCTTCTCAGCACCCCATGGAACCTTCTCTAAAATCGACCACATACTTGGCCACAAAGCAAATCTCAACAAATACAAAACAATAGGAATAACCTGTGTTCCATTGGACCTCCATGGTTTAAAGTTAGATTTCAACAACAAAAACATCCTACAATCTCATGGAAACAGAATAATGCTCAACTGAATCACCAATGGGTTAAGGAAGAAATAAAGAAAGAAATTAAAGACTTCTTAGAGATAAATGGAAATGAATACACCACATACACAAACTTATGGGACACTATGAACGCAGTGCTAAGAGGGGAATTCATAGCACTGAATGCCCACATAAAGAAGCTGGAGAAATCTCACACTAGTGACTTGACAGCACACTTGAAAGCCCTTGAACCAGAAGAAGCAAAGTCTCCCAGGAGGAACAGATGCCAGGAATTATCAAATTGAGAGCTGAAATCAATAAAATAGAAATAAAGAGAACAATACAAAGGATTAATGAAACAAAGAGTTGGTTCTTTGAGAAGATCAACAAGATAGACAAGCCCTTATCCAAACTAACCAAAAGACAGAGAGGGAGCATCCAAATTAACAAAATCAGAAATGAAAAGGGGGACATAACAACAGACAATGAGGAAATCCAGAGAATCATCAGGTCATACTTCAAAAACCTCTACTCCACAAAACTGGAAAATCTAAAAGAAATGGATAATTTTCTGGATAGGTACCACATACCTAAGTTAAATCAAGACCAGATAAACCATTTCAATAGTCCAATAAGCTCTAAGGAAATAGAATCAGTCATTAAAAGTATCCCAACCAAAAAAAAGCCCGGGACCGGATGGTTTCACTGCAGAATTCTACCAGATCTTCAAAGAAGACTTAATACCAATACTCTTTAAATTGTTCCTCACAATAGAAGCAGAAGGTATATTACCAAACTCCTTCTATGAGGCTACAATTACCCTGATTCCTAAACCAAACAAAGATGCAACAAAGAAAGAGAACTACAGATCGATCTCCCTCATGAACATTGATGCAAAAATACTCAATAAAATTCTGGGAAAAAGACTCCAAGAACACATCAAAACAATTATCCACCATGATCAAGTAGGCTTCATCCCAGGGATGCAAGGGTGGTTCAACATACAAAAGTCCATCAATGGAATATACCATATAAACAAACTCAAAGAAAAAAACCACATGATCATCTGACTAGATACAGAAAAGGCATTTGACAAAATCGAACACCCCTTCATGATAAAGGTCTTGGAGTGATCAGAAATTCAGGGAACATACCTAAACATAATAAAGGCAATCTACAGCAAGCCAACAGCCAACATCAAATTAAATGGAGAGAAACTCAAAGCAATACCACTAAAATCAGGAACAAGGCAAGGCTGTCCCCTCTCCCCATACTTATTCAATATAGTACTTGAAGTTCTAGCCAGAGCTATAAGACAACATAAGGAGATCAAGGGGATACAAATTGGAAAGGAAGAAGTCAAGCTTTCCCTATTTGTAGATGACATGATAGTATATATGAGTGACCCGAAAATTTCAACCAAGGAACTGATACAGCTAATAAAAACCTTCAGCAACATAGCAGGATACAAGATACACTCAAAAGAATCAGTAGCCCTCCTATATACAATAGACAAACAGGCTGAGAAGGAAATCAGAGATACATCACCCTTTACAATAGCCACAAATGATATAAAATACCTTGGGGTTACCCTAACTAAGCATGTGAAGGACCTATATGACAAGAACTTTAAGTCCCTGGAAAAAGAAATTGAAGAAGATGTCAGAAAATGGAAAGATCTCCCATGCTCATGGATAGGCAGAATTAACATAGTAAAAATGGCGATCTTACCAAAAGCAATCTACAGATTCAATGCAATCCCCATCAAATTACCAACACAATTCTTCACAGATCTGGAAAGAATAATATTCAACTTCATATGGAAAAACAAAAACCCAAGATAGCCAAAAGAATCCTGTACAATAAAACAACCTCAGGAGGCATCACAATCCCTGACCTCAAGCTCTACTATAGAGCTACAGTAATAAAAACAGTTTGGTACTGGCATAAAAACCAACATGTGGACCAATGGAATCAAATTGCAGACCCTGACATTAACCCACACACCTATGAACATATAATTTTTGACAAAGAAGCCAAAAATGTACAATGGAACAAAGAAAGCATCTTCAACAAATGGTGCTGCCATAACCGGATGTCAATGTGTAGAAGGCTGCAAATAGATCCATATCTGTCACTGTGCACAAAACTTACGTCCAACTGCATCAAAGACCTCAACATAAATCCAGTTACTCTGAACCTGATAGAAGAAAAATTAGGAAGTACTCTTGAACGCATTGGCATAGGAGATCACTTTCTAAATATAACACCAGTAGCACAGACACTGAGAGAACCAATCAATCAATGGGACCTTTTGAAACTGAGAAGCTTTTGTAGAGCAAAGGCCATGGTTAACAAGACAAAGCGACAGCCTACAGAATGGGAAAAGGTCTTCACCAACCCCACATCTGACAGAGGGCTGATAGCCAGAATATATAAAGAACTCAAGAAATTAGACATCAAAATGCCCAACAGTCCAACTAAGAAATGGGCTATAGAACTAAACAGAGAATTCTCAACAGAGGAAGTTCAAATGGCTGGAAGACATTTAAGGAATTGCTCAACATCCCTAATTATCTGGGAAATGCAAATCAAAACGACTCTGAGATACGACCTTACACCTGTCAGAATGGCTAAGATCAAAAACACAGAAGACAGCTTATGCTGGAGAGAATGTGGAGCAAGGGGAACTCTCTTCCATTGCTGGTGGGAATTCAAGCTTGTACAGCCACTTTGGAAATCAATATGGCGCTTCCTTAGAAAATTCTGAATCCATCTCCCCCAAGACCCAGCTGTAGCACTCTTGGGCATATACCCAAGGAATGCTCAATCATACCACAAGGACATTTGCTCAGCTATATTCATACCAGCATTGTTTGTAATAGCCAGAACCTGGAAACAACCTAGATGCCCTTCAACTGAAGAATGGATAAAGAAAATATGGTACATATACACAATGGAGTACTACTCAGCAGAGAAAAACAATGACATCATGAGGTTTGCAGGCAAATGGGTGGATCTAGAAAAAAACATCCTGAGTGAGGTAACCCAGACTCAGAAGGACAAACATGGTATGTACTCACTCATAGGAGGATACTAGATGTAAAACAAAGATGTCTAGACTGCTACACAACTCCAGGGAGGCTACCTAGAAAATGGGACCCTAGGAAAGACACAGGGATCACCCAACCAGGAGGACAGTGGGAGTAATGCAGGGCAAGGGTTGAGGGAAAGAAAGCTTAGGGGAGCAGGAGATCCCAGCTGGATCAAGAACAGAAAGGGAGAACAAGGAATAACAGACCATGATAAATGAAGACCACATGAGAGCAGGAATAGGCAGAGTGCTGGAGAGGTCTCCAGAAATCCACAGTGGTACATCCTCTGTAGACTGCTGGCAATGTTCAAGAGAAAGCCTGATCTGACCTAGTCTGGTGATTAGATGGCCAAACACCCTAACAGTCGTTCTGGAACTCTCATCCAATAACTGATAGAAGTGGATGCAGAGATCCTCAGCCAGGCTCCAGGTGGAGGTCCAGGTATCCAATTGTTGAGAAAGAGGAGGGGCTGTAAGAGCGTGAATTGTTGAGACCAAGATTGCAAAAATTACAGGGACAAATAGCCAAAGTAATGGAAACACATGAATTGTGATCCAAAAGCTGTAGAGTCGTAGAACCTTGGGCTTACACAGGGACACTTTGCTCAGCCTGGAAGGAGGGGACTGGACCTGCCTGTACTGAATCCACCAGGTTTAAATGAATCCCCAGGGGAGTCTTGGCCCTGGAGGAGATGGGAATGGAGGGGAGGGTATGGGGGGAAGTTGGGGGTGGGGGCGCGAGGGGGGAGGACAGGGGAACCCATGGCTGATATGTAAAATTAAAACACATATACAATAATAATGAAAAAAGAACAAAGAAGATGCGAACAAGTAAATTAGGAAGTAAGTTTTATTAGCTATTGGGTTTAAAACGCATGACCCTTGAGTCAGTTACATTGGGAGCTTGCTAGATATGTAGAATCTCAGGTACTATTCCATGTTTACTGGATCAGAATCTACATTTAACACATCATGAGGTGATTCTTGTTCATGGATGCTTGAAAAGTTCTGTTGCAGTGCACTCCCTTACTTTGTCATTCAGAGTCTCCACTGATAAACTGAAGTATATTTACATGTCTGAGTGCATGTTCTGTACCTATTAATTTTTGCTTTCCTCTTCATCCCTGGAAATAACTATCTGCTTAGGGAAAGGCCTTGTAGAATCCCTAAGAATCCCAAGTAAATAGTGGAGAATATTCTATATAATCTATTGGTTAGCTGGCATGGGTTACTTTTCAACCAAAAATATGCTTCTTTGGCCAAAAGACATGTGTTTGGGTGTGTATGTATCTTTACATGTTTGTGTGGATGCAGGCATCAGTGCTTGTGTCCCTGTGGCTGTGTGTGGAGACCAGGGCTTGATTTAGGGTGCTTTCCTCACTGTTCTCTATCTTTTTTAATAAATATTTTTATTAACTTTTAAAATTAAATTTGAGAACATTGTACAATGTAGTTTGATCATGTTTATTTGAACACTTTCTCTTTACTTCCCAGATTCATTCCACCTTCCTATCCCTCCCCTCAACTTCATATCTGCTTTTAACTTTATGTTTAATCACCAACTCTAATTTGTCCTATTCATATACTTCTGTAAGGTCAACCATTGAATCATATTCAACCTACCACAAGCCACACCTTTAAAGAAAATTTATTCTGTCTTCTTCATAATCCATCAGCTCTCCTAGATCTTCAGCTAATGTGTGCAGGGAAGTGGTGGGGGCTCATACACCCCTTCCTACTCTGTGCTAAAATTTTGACTAGCTTGATCCTCTATGGGTTTTGTGCAGGCAACCATAGCTGCTGTGAGTTCATTAATGCAGCAATCTTGTCATGTCCAATAGACAACGTTTTACTTTGGTCCTCTCCAACCTTTAGTTCTTAAAATATTTCTGCCCCTTCTTCCACTAAACCTTGGGAAGTATTGTGACATTGATATCTCATTTGTGTCTGAGCACTCTTGTTTTACTAAAGGTTTCTATTGCTGTGATGAAACACCATGAGAAAAACAACTTGGGGAGGAAAGTGTTTATTTGACTTACACTTCCACAGCACTGTTCATCATTGAAGGATGAACTCAAACACAGCAGGAACCTGGAAGTAGGAGCTGATACAGTGGCCACAGAGCAGTGCTGCTTACTGGCTCCTTTTCATTATAGAGCTGCATACGAGTGACCACTAATATAACCACAGTATTAGGCTGTCTTGAAATCTCCTCCATTAATGCCACTAATCCAAAACCAAAAATATTTAGCCTCAGGAAGACTTTTTTGGACAAGGGCAGAAAGCAGCCACATTCTTTGCCAAAATATTACAATAAAGGTCTCTAGGCCATTTACTGATATTCTTCCCTTCTGAAACTTCTTGAGCTGGGCTCCCACAGTTCAAACTGCCCTCAGCACTGTCTTCTATCCTCATACTAGTATGACTAATTAAGCCCTGATTAAAGCATTAAGTGCTTTCCTAATCCAAAGTCCCAAAGTCCACATTCTACCAACAAGCAGCATGGTTGGTCCTGTCACAATACCCCATTCCCTGTTACCAACTTCTATCTTAGTTAGTGTTTCTATTGTTGTGATGAAACATCATGATCATGGCAGCTCTTATAAAGGAAATTATTTAACTGGGCCTGGATTACAGGTTCAGAGGTTTATTTAGTCCATTGTCATCAAGGCAGGGAGCATGGTGGTACACAGGCAGACATGGTACTGGAAAAGTATCTCAGAGTTCTACATCCTGATCCACAATCAGTAGGAGAAGAGAGAGACACTGAGCCTCGATTAGGCTCCCGCCCCCAAACAGGGTTTCTCTGTGTAGCCCTGGCTGTCCTGGAAATCACTCTATAGATCAGGCTGGCTTCAAACTCAGAGATCTTCCTTCCTCTGCCTCCTGAGTGCTGCTGGGACTAAAGGTATGCACCAGCACCAGCTTGGGCTTTTGAAACTTCAAAGCCCATCCCCAGTGACATGCTTCTTCCAACAAGGCCACACCTACTACAAGACCACACCCTCTAATCTTTCTCAAGTAATGCCACTTGTGATGAATGAGCATTCAAATATATGAGCCAATGGGAGCCATTCTAATTCAAATCACCATACTGCTAAATCATTTGTTCTCTACATTTTGACCAGTGGTGAGTTTCTTCATATACTACCTGTCACTGCACAAAAATTTATATGATGATGTCTGATAGCAGCACTAATCTACAGGTAGAGGGGTGATACAAATTTAGAGGATAGTTTGATACTATGTCCATTTAGTAGTAGAGGATTCACTCCTGGGGCATATGAGTTCCACTACCATGGATTCTTGATCATATTTTCAGTACTAGGCATATCTTTCTTCCTGTGGAGTGGGCCTTAAGTACAACTAGAAAGTGATTTGTTACTTCAATTGTAGGGGGTCTGTGAGAGATCAGCTCTAACCTACTCACACCTTTTAAAGGGTTCTTAGGTGGAGGAAAGAGGAATTAAGAAATGATACATAGAGAGATCTAGACAAAAAGAAAAAAGACAGAAATACAGGATAGCTTTGGGAGGGCCTAGATAAATACCCAACAGCCTTGAGGTTTTATTCAAAAGGGCTTTTTTTTAAATAATATGCCAAGGAGCAAAAGACCTCCCCCTTGCAAGATCAAAGCACACTACACAGCCATGTGTAGACCCTTCCAAATACCTGGTAACCATGCCCGTGGTCAAATCATCCCATAATGCACCCCTGCTCAGATTATTGGAGTATAATATCTGAGTAAGTTCTCACTAGGAAATCTCTGTGGGTCTCCACAGCTCCCTCTTCTTAATAATATAAAGTGTGAATGCAGAGCTTAACTCTATGCAGCTCTGAATCAGCTTTCCACTAAGAGTTTGCAAGTAGCTGGAATTACCACAGCAATACTCCTGCTCCCTATGACTGGCACAGCTCCCATTAAAGAAGTAGAGAATGATAAAGATAGAATTGCCTTTTAAAATGAGTCTAAGATGACTATATCAGTCTTATCTGCACCAAGCCCTTTTTTAAATCTATGAACTCCTGATCTAACCACATCAAATAAACCAGTAAACTCCTGAAACAACTGCATCAAATCTAAAGACTCCTTAGCATCATCATTAACATTAAAACAGATTAATGTAATATTCTAACATAAATATTACTATACATAATTACACTTCTCACAAACTTACATCCAAAACCAAACTCTCAATAAAACTATTTACACTTTACAAACTTTAGCAAATATCCAAAAGCAATTTGTTAATAGAACTTTTTACATTTCTTGTTAACAAAACATAAGATACATTAACATAAGTTAACATTAGTCCACTCAAGGGACAAGTAATTTTTTTTCAAAATTAAAGAGTCTGAGGAATATTAACTCCTCCCTTTCTATATAATTTGAGCCTGGGTAGAAAAAACAAACTTTTCTATTCCTACACCAAACAGTTCCATTTTTACACAAAAGTTTCATTTCTACACACACAGTTCATGAGTCATGTCAGTTAATAAAGCATATATGCATGCATAAGACAGTTCATAAGCCATCACAGTTAATAGAGTTGTAGGTGAAATCAAAATTGTCCCATTGTAATTGAATCACTCCATCCAATTTCTTAAGTCTGAAAAATTCAAAAAGACAGTTCTGATACCAGTCTTAATGTTCCATTGAAAGCTTGGAATCAGGGCCAAGCTTGTCAGCTGCCCTAAAGTCTTTGCACAACTGTCCATGTTATGAAGACTCTGAAACAAGCAGCTCCAAATATGAGTCCTATAACCAAAACTTTGTGCAGTTGCCCTGAATGCAACAATTCAGTTCAAACACCAGTCTTCTCTGAAACTTCACTTTCAGTTACAGTAGCATTTTATGGAAGTCTTCCCCTAGGAACTCTGCCTCAGGAAGAAGGTGACTTTAACAGTAACTGAGGTATAGCAGAGCTCTTGGAAAACATTGCAGCCAGCAAATAGAAGCTGTACAGCTTTTTTACAATCCCAGTTCTGAGGCGTAAGGGCTCTCAATCACTTCACACTGTGGTAGCTCAAGGGAGGAAACCTGGCCACTTCTAGCTGTCCACCCAGCTTCATTGGGTCCCAATAACTGCTCCACCAGCAGCCCCATCCTCAGCACCCCAGTCCTGCAAGCCTCTGTGCACTGCCCTGCTTGCATAGCTGAATGCTGACCTCAGGGAAGCCACACATTTTGCTTCACTATGTCCCTGGGAGCCCAGGCTGGCCGGAGTTTCAGTGTCTCCACTGTTCAGCCTGGAGCACTGCTGCTGCATGCTGCTGCTAGGGACTCAGACCCTCTACATTTCATTGCAGGAAGGATTTCAAAACTTCCACTGCTCTCTCCACACCAGGGCTCCTCCTACCCTAGTCGTTTCCACTATTTCTACTGTTCCACCCTTGAGGATGCTGCCTAGCATCTGCAGGGCTTCCCCCTGCTCAACACTGCTCATGGTAGTCAGGCCTACCTTGGTGTCCCCCAAGGCACACACAAAGACTCAAAGGCACCTGTTTCTTGGCCCTCCTAGTATGTGCCCCATGGTAATCTCTGAAGGCTTTGTCTGTCAAACAACAGCAAAGGTGCCTGCTGACAGACCTGCTCCAGTAGCTGAGATCCAAAGTCTTTGCTGCACTCTCCAAACCACTGTAGCTGCCTATCATTTGCCTCTCCTGAAGAGTTTCTGCTAGGTTCTTCAAGGTTGAATGTAGCCTTCAGCCATGTCTCTCAGGTTGGCTGACTCCATTCTCCTGCCATAGCTCTTTTGTGGCAGAAAGCATGTAGAACCCCTCCGCCCATGCTGGTTATTGGTGTCTGCTGCCTCTGAGATGATGTCCCAAGGGTCTCAGCTATTGATGCCTGGCTGGGGCAGTCACTCACATCCCTGCTTTCTGAAGCCAGTAGTCTCAAAAGTGGCTTTTCATTCTTGGACTGCTAAGTTCGCAATGTCTGCTCAGTCCCCAAAGCTGCTTTGTGTATCCCAGGTCCCATCTGTGCTGGGGAAAACCTACTCTAGTGTAAATTACTTTATATTAAACCTTCACCACATTCCTAGACCTAAAGCCTTCATCAAAACTTTTTTACACTTTAAACCTAATTTACTAAATAGATAAAGAGAGAGAGAGAGAAACATAGACAGATACTTGCTGCAGCCTAACTTTAACTACATTCTTCAGCTTAACTTTAACCACTCTGTTTTATATTTATAATTTTACCCTCAAAGATTAGAATATCACTACCTTCTTTAATTCATTACCAGGCATGCCCCCCACTACTTGGTGTTCCTATTCTTTATCCTCCATACCTAAGCCCCACGTTCAGGGTGCCATCTGTGGGGTCTGTGAGAGACCAGCTCTGACCTATCCCCACTTTTGAAGGGTTCTTAGGTGGAGGAGAAAGGAATTAAGAAATGATACATAGAAAGAGAGACCTGGACGATGAGAAGAAAGACAGAAATACAGGATAGCTTTGGGCGTGTGTGCCTGGATCAATAACCAACAGCCTGGAGGCTTTTTTCACAAGGGCGTTTTATAATGTGCCAAGGGGAGGAGCAAAAGACCTCCCCCTTGCAAGATCAAAGCACACTTGTAGAGCCAAGTGTAGACCATTCCAAACACCTTGCAACCATGCCCATGGTCAAATCATCCCATTATGTAGTCCTGCTGGGTAAAGCAAGCTCAGATTCTCTGACCCTGAGTAAGTTCTCACTAGGAAACCTCTGTGGGTTTTCACATCCTATAACATTCATGACACTATTGTACCCATTGGCTGATTTTGCCATGCTGACATTATTCTTGTTCACAGGGTTCAAAGCTGTGTAAAGCTCTTGACATCTTTCTCCCTAGCAAATTGCATAGCACCTTCTAGTACTGAAAAAGCTAGCCAGTATGGAGTAAAAAAGTTTTCTGGTCAGTACCAAGTTGATTTCTCCATGTCTGTGGCCAATGTGTGTGATACACTGTTAGTAGGGGCATACAAATGGGTATGCACCCACGATGGAAATCAGTATTGGTGGATTCTCAGGAAACTAGACTTAGATCTATTATGTAGCTCAACTCTATCACTGCTGTCCATATAACCAAAGGATTTTATGTCCTACAGAGATATATACTCATATGTTTATAGATGTTCTATTCACAATAGCAGGACATGAAAATAGCTTAGATATTCATCAACTGATGAATGAATAATGAAAATGTGCTACATACATATAATGGAAGTTTATTCATCTATAAGGAAAAATGAAACTTGCAAGTAAAGGGGTGGTACTGGAAAATATCCTGAGTGAGCTAACTCAGATCCAGAAAGGCAAATGTCACATGCTTTCACTCATATGTGAATCCTAACATCAAAGCTTTAAATTTATGTTTGTCTTGGAATACCAATAGAGTTCAGTAAACTAGAAAGGAACCATTAGTAGGGAGAAGGAAGAAAGATCTTAAGGTAGGATGGTGTCCCAGTTAGGGTTTCTATTCCTGTGATGAAATAACATGACCAAAAGCAAGTTTGGTGGGGGTTACTTGGCTTATACTTCCATATTGCTGTTCATCATTGAAGGAAGTCAGGACAGGAACTCAAACAGGGCAGGAATCTTGAGGTCATTAGGGGTGCTGATCACTGGCTTGATCCCCATGGCTTACTCAACCTGCTTTCTTATAGAACCTGGGACCACCAGCCCAGAAATAGTCCCACACACAATGGGTTGGGCCCTCTCATATCAATCACTAATTAAGAAAATGCCCTACAGGTTTGCCTGTAGCCTGATCTTACTGGAGACATTTTCTTAATTGAGGCTCATTCCTCTCTGATGACTCTAGCCTGTGTCAAGTTGACATAAAACTAGCTATCACAGAGGGATAGTAGGACACAGATAATATGAAAGGGCATAGAAGGAGTAATTTAGATGGAGGTTTAAACTGGGGAGATGAATGGGAAGATAAGAGTGGGGTGGGTGCTGGAGAGAGCTTGAGAATGTTTGAAAAAGCCATATGGAAATCTACTATTTTATAAGCATCCTAAATATATAGATGTATCTTTATATAAAAGAGTTTAGTTTGAATTAGCATACACAGAAAATATGTGAACCCCAGAAGACACATATTGCTAAATAAAAAGTTTAGTGCCAGATGCGGGATAACTCCCCTCATGTTGTTAAAGACGTCACATTAGTTTTTTAGACAAGGCCTTCTACCAGACCTTGAGCTCACTGGATGGCTAGGCTGGTCAGAAAGTTTCAGTGATCTACCTGTCTCTGCCTCATCCATGCTGGACTTGTAGTCATTGGCTACTGCATCCAGATTTTATGAAGGTTCTGGTGATCTGAACTCAGGCCTTCGGGCTTGCATGGAAGGCTCATTACGCACCTTCCCAAATCCCAGAAAATATTTTAAACACCTTTGAAGTATGCTTCTTCACAACACACAGATTTAATGTGGTCAGGGGCAACAGAGAACGTAGATTACATAGAACTTCTAGGTTATGTAAGAATCTAGAAGAAGATGGCACTATTCCTGAAAAAAAAAAAACTGGCTAACATCTTGATTTGGGGCTTCCTAAGCTCTACAACGAATGGGAAAATAATTAGAATTTGTAAAGACTGTAGTGGTAACGCCCATACTACCACCACCCATTCACCATGTCCGAGTGAGGGGATATGGATCAAAGAACAGAGACAAGAGACAGCAGGTCATTCACCTCAGCAGAATGCCAAATGCCATTTATTGAAGGAGGGAGGAGGCCTTAAATACAGGCTTACAGCACAATGGGAGAACCCTGGATGGCAGAAGCACTTCATTCTTGCATCTAAGCTGTTAATGCCCAATATGCAAGATACACAAACAAGGAACCTCCAGTGAGCATTCAGAAGGAAGAAAACTGCCAGAGAATCAGCATAGGGAGGATACCTGGTCAAGGCCAGCAAGCAAGGCAACAGCTACCCAAAACAGGGGGGCCAGGGCCCTACAGGTCCCACCTTTTACTAAAAAAAATGAACTTCTGACTTAGGTTGCATGGGACATCAGCAGGTCACCTTACCCATCATGGAGACACCAGCACAGGCCACACAGTTTCTGTCTTAGGTTGGTGAGTACCCACCCAGGCATTATCCATTACTGAATACTCATTATCATACAGGCTCAACCATGTGAGAGCTGTAGAGTTAACTGCTGCCAAAGATCTCAAAGTGGTGCTGGGCTTGCAATCTGTGTGTTTGACACAGAAAAGACAAACAGAAGTCTTAACCAGTAGGCTAAAGGCAATTGAGCCATTCCCTTCCTTATTGAGCCTTACTGCAAATTGGAGTCCTCATAAGATGGAACACAAAAGCAAGTGGAACTTGAGTTTTATAAATTTTATAACTTTCAAAGCCAATAAAAATGTATATAACTGCTGAATTAAATTTATCATGCCCAATAGAGTGAAAGATTAACTGCAGTAGCTACTTTTGCTGCCAGGGTCTCTACTGTGCTAGCTGTAGTAACCAATTATGAAATGGCAATCCCAGAAACAGTAGCAGTGGTGGCTGCCACCTCTATAATAGCAACAACAGCAGCAGTGATGTCCAATTATCTTCTGGAGCTTGTGAGCACCATCTGTGTCTTACTGCCATGGTTCACTGGCATGGACACAACTCCAAGAACATGAACGACCAAGGCCCATTTTTCTTGATCCCGGCATGACATAAACTGGCAGCTCTGCAAAGGAACAACTAAGAAACAGACAGCACACAAGGAGCACAACTAATGGTCTCATAATGGCTACATTCAGGCTTACAAATTTGAAGGTATCTTCAAAAAGCCTAGATGAATTTCAGGAGGCCAATAAATATTGCACAGAGCCACTCCTGAAAAGTAGGTACTACACCAGCTTGGAGAGGATTTCAAAAATGAAAAAGGCTTAGCAGGCTTGGTACTGTTAACAAATGAAGGTCAGTGACCTTTAGGGTTTTCCTTAATTTCCAAGGTGTCTGGGTGACAGGTTATCAAACATACTTGAAAAACCAGTTACCATACATTACCTTCTGAAGAATCCAACTGCATGGCTACAGTTCCTAGGCTTACATTAGTGCTTGCCAAGGCTGGCCATATTGGGCTCTCAATTCCCATTGGCATCAGAAGGGGAGAGTTTTCACAAAGGCCCAATAGGTCTCTGCCATGTTGGGAATAGGCAGCAGCCACAGGGTGCACACAGCTCTTAGGAACCCAAAGAGAAACCTCATTGTCTTGTGGAAAGACACAGATCCCTGGGCCCATACCAACACCGGATCTGGTCCCCTCCAAGTGCCAGTAGAAAGATCCTTCCATCACACCAGAGGATGATTTGCAACAAGAGCCCTCCCATTCTTATCTGCAGTGGACATTCCAGGAGAATCCACCTATAAAAATTTTAAATATATAAAACAAGGGAAAGAATAGAATGTGGAGAGGAATGATGAGCCCCTAGCTCCCACCTTTTTACTTTAGCAAAATGCGTTTTAAGGTACGATGGCAGCATTCTACTATAGCCTGTTCTTGAGGATTATAAGGATACCAGTCTTACTAACAATAGAAAAATCTTGGCAGAATTTTGAAAATCCTGTACTGCTGTAGGCAGGACCATTATCAGTCTTTATGCATTTTGGCGCTCCCATATAAGCAAAAGCATGAAGACAATGATTCTTTACATCCGTAACCTTTTCACCTGAATGGGCAGAGGCAAAAATTAGAGAGGAATATGTATCGATATGTAGTGCCCTGGAACTCCCAAATTGGGTAACTGCTGCCCTGCTTTCCTGACCTTGACCTTGATGTCCTCCCTATGCTGATTCCCTGCAGGTCTCCACCCTCCTGAATGCTTAAGGGAAGTTCTTTGTTCATGTATCTTGCATTTGGTGTAAACAGCTTAGATGCAAGAAAGTAGAACATTCAGTAGCAAACTTCTGCCCTCCGGGGTTCCTCCATTGTGCTGTATGCCTGTATTTAAGGTTCCCTCCCTTCTTCAATAAACAGCATTCGGCATCCCCTGGCACGAATGACCCGCTGTCTTTTGTCTCTGTTTTTCGATCCACAGCCCCTCGCTAGGACATGGTAAACAGGTGGTGGTAGCGCGGGCACTACCGCAAAAAATGGAGGTCCTACCAAGATCCAAGAAAGAAGGGAAGAGCTGATGGACACCCGGGTAAGTCTGGTGCCAGCAATTTAAAGAAAAAAGAGAAGATAAGGGTGAATTGAAATGGGTGCAGGTAGCTCACAGTTAATTGGACTGCTGAAGCAGGAAGGCACCAAAGGTAAGAAAGAGCAAGATGGCTAAAGATTTAAAATAAAAAAGAAAATCTTCCCAAAGAAGAGGGAAGGAAAGGAAATTTCCCATTAGAAAAGGGAGAAAATTTTAATCAAGTAAAAAGGATATTCCTGGTAAAAGGGGGAAACATTTTTGAAACTAGGCCTAAAGATTTTGGGGCCTTGTAGAGGAAGGATGAAGGAAAGAGAAAAGCCTCTTCCCAGTGGTCATGGAGGAAGAAAGGGCTCTTTCCGATGTAGAAGTTTCAGGATAGCTAGAGCTCTGAGCTCTTTCTGCCTGCCAGGCAGAGCGGCCACATCTGAATTACAGGGAGTCGGCAGGTAGGCCTCACTGCTGCTGGCTGAACAAACAAGTAAGCCCAGAGGTTCAAATTTTGTTGTCTGTTTGCTTGACTTTGGCTTAAATGTTTTTTTTATTTTTCCCTCTGAGTGGGAATAATTCAATATTTAGGATCCCTTCATGGGAAATGTTTTTCTGCTCTTCCCTTATGGTGGGAATAACTCAATATTAGGTAGTCCCTTCATGGGAGTAAGAGGAAGTTTAAATAGAAGTGCATGTGCGTGTGGTGGACAAAGGTGCTTGTGATGGCATGAGAGATGGCTCAGAGCAGCAGGCCGGCAGGTACACGCCGGTGGGAGGTGGAGCTGCAGTGGAGCTCAGCCCAGGTAGGCACTGGCACTAGAGCCCAAGCACCCTGTGGAGCCAAAGCCGAAGCCCATGCCAAGCGAGACAGGCACTAAAAGTTTAAAGAGGCCCAACACCTTCTGCTGAAAAAGGTTTCAGTCAGGATATGGAATGCTAAGTCAATGCTGTTTGAATTTCCAGGAATATTAGTCATTCATTGCATAAAGAATGCTATATTCCTTTGTCTTAATAAATGTTTGGATGAATGGTTGAATCTCATGGTAATAACCTAAAGGAACAGGATTCATAATTTTAAGCTATATATATTAGGTATGCTCTTGTCTGTTGATCATTACTAAAAATTTGGCTCTGCTCTTTAAGTTGCTTTCTAGAAATTATTGCTTTAATACTATAGAAAACACCTGAAATGGATTGGGTTGTTAGCTTTTTAAATAATGTTGCTGAGATAAACCCATAAAAAATAATCTCTTACTGATAAAGAGGTTGCAAAATTATTTCTCCAGTAAATAAAATACAGGTAAATTGTTTGGTCAACATTGTTAATAATTGGCTTTTTACATTAATGTATTACTTGGAATCTATAAAGAAGGATCTCTTTTTTTTTAAGATTTTATAAACATACTCGAGTATTGCCTAAAGCTACCTCTAAAAATCCTATAGAGATTGTATTTAATGCTTTTATAATTGCCATATGTAACAAGGACCATAGAAATAGAAGCTGGTGATAGAATTGCTCAATTATTATTGCTTTCATATTTTAAATACAAAATGGTACCTACATGTAGAACTGGAGGCTTTGGAAGTACAGGAGAAAAGGTGTTTTGACAAACAGTTATCAATGAAAAACAGCCTAAATTAAAAATAAAATTATATGGGATTGAGACTGAAAGATTTTTGGATTCTGGTGCTGGATATATCTAAAATTTCACAAGAATCCTGAGATCCCAAATGGCCTTCACAAGAAGTCAGGAAAATGGAGACTGTTACAGGATCTTAGAGCTGTAAATAAAACCATGCTTCTCATGGGAGCAACACAGCCTGGTTTGCCTTCACCTGTGGCAATTCCTAAACATTGACATTTAATTGTGATTGACTTATATGGATAATTTATTGGCTGCTAAAGATAAAAAAAACTTGTTTTTGATGTCTTTTCTAAATTACATGAAGTTCTTAGCCTGGATAATTTACAAATAGCCCCAGAAAAGTTGCAGGTATCTTTTCCCTATCATTATTTAGGTCATGAATTGTTATGCACAGGCATAGTTTGTTAGAGATAAAGTCCCAATCACAAATTAAATGTCAATGTTTAGGAATTGCCACAGGAGGCAAACCAGGCTGTGTTGCTCCCATGAGAAGCATGGTTTTATTTACAGCTCTAAGATCCTTAACAGTCTCCATTTTCCTGACTTCTTGTAGAGGCCATTGGATCTCAGGATTCTTGTGAAATTATGATATATCCAGACCAGATCCAAATCTTTCATCTCAATCCCATATAATTTTATTTTTAATTTAGGCTGTTTATCATTGATAACTGTTTGTCAAAACACCTTATTTCCTGTACTTCCAAAGCCTCCAGTTCTACATATAGGTACCATTTTGTATTTAAAATATGAAAGCAATAATAATTGAGCAATTCTATCACCAGCTTGTATTTCCATGGTCCTTTTTACATATGCCAATTATAAAAGCATTAAATACAATCTCTATACGATTTGAAGAGGTAACTTCAGGTAATACTATGGAGTATTCTCATAAAATCTTAAAGATAGTATCCTTTTTATAGATTTCAAATAACACATTAGTACAAATATCCAATTATTAACAATGTGGACCAGACAATTTACCTGTATTTTATTTACTGGAAAGATAATTTTGTAACCTCTTTATCAGTAAGAGATTATTTTCATGGGCTTTTGTCCTACCAATCGCATTATTTAATAAGCTAACAACCCAATCTGTTTCAGGTGTTATATTTCTATGAAATTAAACCAAGAATTTTTAGAAAGCAACTTAAAGAGCAGAGCCAAATTTTCAGTAATGATCAACAGACAAGAGCACACCCAATATATAGTTCAAAATTATGAATTCTGTTCCTTTATTTTATCTACCATGAAAATTAAACATTCATCCAAACTTTTATTAAGACAATCAAAAGTATAGAACATCCTTTATACAATGAATGATTAATATCCCTGGAAATTCAAACAGCATTGACTTAGCGTTCCATGTCCTCACCAAAACCATTTTTCACCAGAAGCTGGGCCCGTTTAAACATTTAGCACCTGTCCCTTCCTGGGCCTTTACTTGCTTGCCCATCCACATATCCATTCCCCTCATCAGCCTTGCAGCTATACCTTGGCACATACCTTCCCACCGCCTACTCCTGTCTAAACTTCCTCTTTCTCCCTTGAAGGGGTTACCTAATAATGAGTTATTCCCATCAAAAGAGAAAAACAAAACAAAAAACAACAACAAAAAAAAACCATAAAACATTTTCCATGAAGGGATCCTAAATATTGAATTCTTTCCACTCTGAGGGAAAAATAAAAAACATTTAAACCAAAGTTAAGCAAACAGACAACAAAACTTCTAACCTCTGGGCTTGCTTGCTTGTTCAGCCAGCAGCAAGTGAGGCCCACCCACTGATTCTTTGTAATTCAGATGCTGCTGCTCTGCACTAGCAGGCAGAAAGAGATCAGAGTTTCAGCTATCCTGAAACTTCTATATTGGAAAGAGCTTTTTCTTCCTGCATTACCTCTGAGAAGAGGCTTTTCTCTTTCCTTCATTCTTCCTCTATAGGGCCCCAAAATCTTTAGGCCTAGTTTCAAAATTTTTCCCCTTTTTAGGGAAAATCCTTTTTTCTTGATTAAAATTTTCACCCTTTTCTAACAGGAAATTTCCTTTCCTTCCCTCTTCTCTACTGGGAAGATTTAAAATCTTTAGCATCCTTCTCTTAATGACAGCACCCTACTGCTTCAGCAGTTCAATTAACTGTTTCTCAAGGAGCAACTGTGAGCTAGTTTCACTATACATAACAATTCACCGGACCTTACCTTTTCTTTTCTTTAAAATGCTGTCCAGCCTTATTTTCAGGTGTCCATTGGCGCATCCCTTCTTTCTCAGATCTTGGTGGAACCTCCACTTGTAGTGGAAATGCCTGCACTACCACCAACCATTCACCATATCCAAGTGAGGAGCTATGGATCAAAGAACAGAGATAAGAGACACCAGGTCAGGCTTACAGCACAATGGGAGAACCCCGGAGGGCAGAAGTTTGGTACCAATGTTCTACATTCTTGCATCTAAGCTGTTAATGCCCAATATGCAGGAAACACAAACAAGGAACCTCCAGTGAGCATTCAGGAGGAAGGAAACCAGCAGGGTCTCAGCATAGGGAGGATACCTGGTCAAGGTCAGCAAGCAAGGCAACAGCTAACCAAAATAGGGTGGGGGGGGAGGGCCCTACAAAGACCATCTAAAGGGCGCAAGAAAAAGTATCAAATGAGAAGCAATATATCAGAGAGGCACACAACCACTGTTCCAGATGACAGGGCTTCCTTGTAAGGCAGAAAGTTCTTAAAATAATAAATGGTGAAAATCTTGAATCTCTACTCCATAAGTTATAATTGCTGAGTGATGGACATGAGGAACATGGTGCTGTTTTCAAAAGTGACTACAAATGAGTAAGAAATGTTAGGGACAAAAAGTGTAAGAAAGGAAATTAATCCCCCCAAAATTTAAGATTCAAATTTGTAGAGATAGGAGATAAAAATAAATTAATCTCTAATTACTAGTATTTTCATGCCTGTTGTAAAATACTGTATATTAGCAAATTTCATGTGCTGTTTAAGCTTATTGGGAGTGAGGACTCCTTACCTTTACTCAGATTCAAAAGCATGGAGATTACAGGAAGGGCCTGTGTCCCTGGCATGCCATGCCCAGCAGGACTTTCATGCCTGCTCAACTACATGGAAACCAAACAGAATACCAGCCTCTCTAAAATAGGATAAGGAAGAGCCTCCAAAGCAAGAGAGTACTGCTAGAGTCACACAAGAAGCAAGATCTCATACAAATAGCATTGACTTTAGTTAAGTATTACATATTTCAAATGTCCTCCAAAATTCTCTGTTTGGGGTCAAGCTAGTCCCCAACTCTGTGGCAGTGAGAAAGAAACACAGCAAATACCTAAGAGTATTCAAAACTTTGAACCCTTGAGAATGGCTAGGAGAAAACCATTTCTGATAGCTGTTACTGTTGTTTACTAAGAGGTGGGAAGGAACTGGGAGGCGTAGAGGGAGAAGAAACCAAAGTCAGGATATATGGTATGAGAAAATAATCTATTTTCAATAATTAAAAAAAAGAATGCCTTTGGTAAAAAGGAGAAGCTCAAAGTTCATTCATGGTGATAGCATTTGCTCAGCCTTGAAATTTCTCAACCTAGAACTCCAGTGTGGATATTTTTGTTATTTATTATATTTATATTTTAATTTTACATATCTTCCATGGGTTCCCCTGTCCTCCCCCCTCTTGCCCCCCCCCCCAGCCCCTCCCCTCCATTCCCATCTCCTCCAGGGCCAAGACTCCCCTGGGGATTCATTTAAACCTGGTGGATTCAGTACAGGCAGGTCCAGTCCGCTCCTTCCAGGCTGAGCAAAGTGTCCCTGTGTAAGCCCAAGGTTCCAAACAGCCAGCTCATGCACTAAGGACAGGTCCTGGTCCCACAGCTTGGGTGCCTCCCAAACAGTTCAAGCTATTCAATTGTCTCACTTATCCAGAGGGCCTGATCCAGATGGGGGCTCCACAGTTTTTGGTTAATAATTCATGTGCTTCTACTCGTTTGGCTATTTGTCCCTGTGCTTTTCCAATCTTGTTCTCAATAATTGACACTCTTACAGTCCTCCTCTTTCTTGACAGTTGGACACCTGGAGCTTCACCTGGGGCCTGGCTGAGGATCTCTGCATCCACTTCTATCAGTTATTGGAAGAGAGTTCCAGCCAGTGTGGATGTTTTAATAGTGATTCCCCAATCATTTCTTCTGGATGTTATAAGCATTTTACTTGATGACAGTACTTTTTGCTCGCTTCCCAATCAGACTAATTCAATCATTTCTGTTGGATGTTGTAAACTCTGGGTTTGATGATGTTTTGTTATCTGCTGCTTTTGTCTACCTGATGTCTATTAATTATTCTGTTATTTTTACTTGTCAAATACTTAATAAACATAACAACTTGAAACTGAAAATACAGTTACCATATGGAATAACCACTAAGGATAGCCGACTCTACACCATTATTAATTTTTTTTTAATATTTCAACGCCCACACTGCTACTCTGTTTTTATGTAGTGAACTGCTTCTTTCCATCACTGGAACTATAATAAATGTCTCCAGACAGGATGAATAAATAAGTCTCTTCCTTCTGCTACATCTTAGGCAGAGGTGTCAAGTAGACATTTCTACTATGAAGCATGTTTCTTTTTCCAAATCTCGGGAGAAATGACTCTTGGATTTAAAATATCATCCCTATGAATAGCATCTTAGTATGTCTCAGATAATGGGTTCCCTGTCAGGAAAACAACAAACAGCTGAATACAGTAGCTGACCTTAGCTTATAGCTTAAAATTTATCTCCTCTTTATTACCTTCTTGTACTTACAGAATATCTGCTATATGCCAAGGACTGCATTAAGTATTGGAATTAGAAAGACATAGAAGATAGTCTCTGGCCATATACAAAGAAAACAAATGCCAAGATGGGCATTTAGGTACAGGAAAAGAGCTTGTCCATGAGTTGAAGCCCAACCTAGGCTATACAGTGCATTCTAAGAGGTTAACCTGAACCACAAAGTAAAACTCAGTTTCTATCAAATAGACAAACATCAAAAAACAAACAAACATAAAAAACAAAGGAATACTTTGGGGAGTGAATGAATTTTTGAAGAAAGCTTGTCATTCTAAGACAGGATCCTGCTTTTCCTTAAAAGTTGGAAGAAGATCTTGTGTACTCCAGAATTTATGCATTGAAAACCTAATACCTGGTCTGACTATAGTTGGAGAAAGAAAATAATCAAGTTTGAATGAATTCATCATAAGGTTAGCATCCTATAAAAGGAGAAACCAAAGACCTTGCTCTCTTCTATCTCATGTGAGGATACAGCAAAAAAGCAGTGGATTGCAGGTCACAAAGAGCACTATTTCTGAAGAAAATTGGCTGTCATCTCAGCTTTGGCCTTCTTT